>NC_142933.1:7243563-7253563 GCF_046866305.1 Octopus bimaculoides
CAAGGTGACCCAAGCACTTTGAGCAAAGATACTGTACCAAATTCTGCCAAGAACTTGGTGATACGCAAGCCCAGACTATTTAGAAGATTCGGAAGGCTTTTGGAGATGATGCTATGGGAAAAACACAAATAAAGAAGTGGTACAACCAGTTCAAAGATGGCTGCACCTCAGTGGACAGTGATCCACATTGTGGCCAGACAATTAACAAAGAATTCTACCTGGAGGTTCTTTGTTGCCTTCATGAAGCTGTGTGGTGCAAACGACCCAAGCTGTGGGCAGCAAAGAACTGGCAGCTCCACCATGACAATGCACCCGCTCATTCCGCCAACGTCATCCAAGCATTCCTCGTCAAGCAAAACACACCATTTGTTCATCAGGCTTCCTACTCCCCAAACTTGGCTCTGTGTGACTTTTGGCTTTTCCCAAAGCTCAAAAAAAAAAAACACTCTAAGGGAGAAGATTTGAGTCAACGGAGGACATTAATCAAAATTCAATGGCACAGCTCTACAGCATCCCAAAAGGGGATTTCCAGAAATGTTTCCAGCAGTGGCAGGAATGCTGGCAGAAGTGTGTAGACTCCCAAGGTAAATACTTTGAAGAAGACTAAATCAAAATGGTGAGATTTTTTTTTAATATTACTTGTTTTTTAGCCAAACATTGGACACATTTTCACTACACCTCACACACACACATATATATATATATGTGGGTGTGTGTTTTTGCTTTGAACTTTTAGTATTTTTGTTCTCATCATTTCTGTATCATCCTCTATTGTGGCACTGGTTTTTGTTATGTTCTTCTGTTATTTTGGAATGGTCTGAATGAAGTTTTTGGCTTGATTCATTAAGTTAATTAATTATGGAGCATGAGTGATAAGCATCTGCTGTTGTCTACATTTTGTTTTTGTTTTTTTTTTTTTTAATGTGTGTTAATCTGTTGAGACTTCAAAAATTGGTTTCCATGGTTAGTGCCAGCCATATTTGTTGTAGTGGTTCAGCTGCACACACACACATACACCCCCCCCCCCCCATAAAATTTAGAAGCTGAGGATGAGTAGGAGAGAAGAAGGTAAAGGAGAAAAGATCTTAAAATAGGAGGGATGGAGTTGTTGATGTAACATATGGGACAATTATATATATATGTACATACATACATGCATACATACATACATACATACATACATACATATATATATATATTGATTAACTGCTAACTCTAAAAGTTTTTTATTCTCTCTCTGTTTATTTCCTCATGTTCCTTCCTGTTGAAGAGCATAGGCTTGAGAGGTAAAAGACTTCCTCACCTTCCCAAGTGTCAAACTACTACACCTGCTTGTTGTTTATACACCTGTCTTTGTCTTTTGTTTTTCTGTAAATTTCAACTATATATATATATATATATATATATATATATATATATATATATATATATATAAGTATGTATATGTCTATATATACATATATATATATAATTGAAAATGAAGAGGAGACTGGAGGTTTGTTCAGATCCAAAACTTCTTTACAAAAAAGTGTTTTTACAGCATGTATAACAATGACCAACACATGTTTCTACTGCAGCTCTATATACAATTATGCATCCTAGTCACTGCAATTTCTTCAAGGGTCCATCACTTACGACATTTTCAAAGTGAACTAATCCAAACAAGCTTCCTGCATTGGTATTACTAAACAAAAGCCCTTTCAAAGCCAACGACTTTACAGAGTGTACTGGGTGCTTTTCACATGGCACCAGCACCAACCTAAACATTAAATTCTGCAGAAGAAGTGGAATTTTTATGGATATAACATGCTAACACTTCTAAAATACTGCACCACCTCTAAACTGGCTCCCATACTCAGTGACTTATATCTAATCTTTCCTTGCAACAATTACATGAAATGACTTCTAGATTGCCATATCTGCCTGTATTTTCCTTCTAACCATTTATTCTACACAGGTTGACTTAAACCCTAACCTCATAAATCCTCATCCAGTTTATCCCCCAGCCAATCCACAAAACTTCAAACAGCCAATGTTCATCACATCTTTTTTGATTAACTAATAACAAAAATCTACTGACACAACTCGTCAAAATAGAGTCCTTTATTTGATGTGTTCTGTTTGTAGAATGTCACTAAACATTTGACAGTTGACACCCTATGCACTGCTCCTTCTGTTGAATCAACATCCAACTCTGGTTACTCCCTGCCAGTCAGTTTCCTGGTGATAGTAATCATGGAGCATATGTGTAACTAACAGACACACTCGTTTAAATAAACTCATTAATTACATCTCTATAATATACAGGTGAGGTAAACAACTGCCATCTCAAACATCTTTGATTTCTGTTATTTCTACCTAATTTTGTTTTATGTTCCATGTTTTATAATTAGCATTGTGAAGGTGTGTGCCAGTTGGGGCATTTCAGTTGGATTAGCTCGTTGAACCAGTGTATTTGCAGAACAGAAAGCTCAGCATTGAGTGTGTGATTGTTTTCAAGCATTCCCTAGTGGATCAGCCCTTCTTTTAAGCATTCCCTACTGGATCAGCCCTTCTTTTAAGCATTCCCTACTGGGAGGATAGATTTTTTAAGCATTCCCTACATGGAAGGATAGATTCAGGGATTAGGAGAAGCTATGTAATTTTACATTTTTTTGCAAAAAAATTATGACAAAATGAGTTGATTTAAAGTGAACATTGATGGCAGGCATGGTTGTGTGGTTAAGAAGTATGCTTCTCAACCAAATGGTTTCAGGTTCAGTCCTACTCTCTGATTGTATGGAAACTTGGGCAAATGACTTTTGCTATAGCCTCAAGTCAACCACAGCCCTTGGGAGTGGATTTGGTATATGGAAATTGAAAGAAACTTTTCGTGTGTGTCTGTGCATGTGTTTCCTTGTCTTGCCATTGCAGGATAGATGTAAACAAGTGTCACCATTACACAAACAGTGGCATTCATTTCCAATCTTCCATGAAAGTATTTCCAGCAACGGGAAATATTAGCTTCTTTAGAAACTGATGAGGGTTGGTGATAGGAAAGGCATCCAGCCATAGAAAACCTGCTTAGAATTCTATTTCACTCATGCAAGACCAGGAAAGCACACATTAAAATGATGATCATGATGATGACGATGACAATGATGATGATGAGGAGGAGGAGGAAGCTTCTAAAATGAATGGTTTTGTATCACAGAACCAGAACTAGAACCAGAAGCAGTTTCAGGCAAGTTGGAAATGAAAATTTTGTCTCTTGGGAGAGCCATTACACCAATAATAATAACATGTGCACTGGTTCAATTCCACTTGTTTATTGTTAGTCAATTGGCCAAGAATCTAACCAACTAACTAATTGATCATTTGTTTAAAGTGTTGGTTAGGTAAACATTAAACAAACAATCAATTAATTAATTAGTTAGATATTTAACCAATTGACTAACAGTAAACAAGTGGAATTGAACCAGTGCACATCTTATTATTATTGGTGTAATGGCTCTCCCAAGAGACAAAATTTTCATTTCCAACTTGCCTGAAACTGCCCCTGGTTCTGGTTCTGGTTCTGTGATTCAAAGCCATTCATTTTAGGGGCTTCTTCTTCCTCCTCAAACCAAATAGGAAAAACGATGGAAATGACAAGATTCGCAACTTCTATTTGATCTATACACCATTTGTGCCATGTGTGTTTAGGTGGGATGTATTCTGTTCTTTTACTTGTTTCAGTCATTTGACTGTGGCCATGCTGGAGCACCGTATTTAGTCGAGCGAATCGACCCCAGGACTTATTCTTTGTAAGCCTAGTACTTATTCTATCAGTCTCTTTTATAGAATTGTTAAGTTACAGGGATGTAAACACACCAACATCAGGTGTCAAGTAATGGTGGGGGGGGGGGCAAACACAGACAC
The DNA here is from genome assembly GCF_046866305.1 of Octopus bimaculoides. NCBI lineage: Eukaryota > Metazoa > Mollusca > Cephalopoda > Octopoda > Octopodidae > Octopus > Octopus bimaculoides. The sequence continues at coordinate 7,247,464 of NC_142933.1, forward strand.
ACACACAACACATCATCATCATCGTCGTCGTTTAATGTCTGCTTTCCATACTGGCATATGGGTTGGATGGTTTGACTGAGGACTGATGAACCAAAAGGCTGCACCAGGCTTCAATCTGATCTGGCAGAGTTTCCACAGCTGGATGCCCTTCCTAATGCCAACCACTCCAAGAGTGTAGTGGGTGCTTTTATGTGCCACCAGCACAAGGGACAGTCAAGCGGTTCTGACAACGGCCACGCTCAAAAGGTGTTTTTTACGTGCTACCTGCACAGGAGCCAGTCTGGCGGCACAGGCAACGACCACACTCGAATGTTGTTTTTCACACACACACACACATACATAAATATATATATATGACGGGCTTCTTTCAGTTTTCATCCACCAAATCCACTCACGAGGCTTTGGTCAGCCCAAGGCTATAGTAGAAGACATTTGCCCAAGGTGCCATGCAATGGGACCGAACACGGAACCATGTGGTTGGTAAGTAAGGTACTTACCACACAGCCACTCCTGCACCTGTCTGTTTTTTTTGTCTATTTACTCTTCGAGATGTCATGAAGTCTACAGCAATGGAATGTCTGCTTTAGAGTGGTTCGTCTGGTGCTGTCATATATAATTTGTGGATGTCTGTTTAGTTCTGGTTCACCTGGTGCTCCTCTGTGTATTGGATGATAGCTGAAAGAGTGCTTATAACCTGTTTACTGAGTACCCACCAGTATCTTGGAGTATATTGTAAGTGAATTTATTTGGGAGGTAACTTTGTTCCATTACATTCACATGTTTTACAGTAAATAAGAAGTGATGGTATCCATGGGCACGAATAACCTTATCTCTGTTACATGAAATAACTGAAGATTGATCTGTTGAGATTGTTTGCCAACATAACATGGCAGTCCTGGTTTAGGACTAATGTTGCTGTAATTTAGCCCCAGGAGACATCGTCTCAAGTTGGCTATACAACACAATCTGTGTCCTTATATTTTCGAACAAGGGAATCTAGCACCATATGTAGTATGTATATAGGAAAAAAACAATTCAACATTTAAGTGAAAGACTATTTAGATTTTTTTGTAGAGTACATATATATTAGCTTTTACAAGGGAAACATTGATAGTGACTTCAAAGTTTCTGCTTCTTTCCATTTATCAGACTGTATTTTATTTGGGTTCTTATTGATTTTTATTAGTCTTTGGAAACCTTTTTTTTTATTTTGGAGTTGGTGGAACTATATAAATGATAATTAGTTGTGGTGTAGGTAAATCAAGGAAGTAGGCATGTAGAAAGAGTGGGATGGAGAAAGTTAGGAAGAAAGTATGTGATTGTGGGATGTGGGTTGATGGAAAGTTGTGGTGAGGAGATTTTTCATTTGATGTATAAATTTTGTTATTGTTTAGGGTTCAGTCAAGTATGGAAGTAAAGGTGTAACCAGGTACATCAAATTGAGATAGGCAACTGGTTTTTCTTGCATTTTTACTGAATTTGTGAACCCTAAACAATAACAAAATTTTATATCAAACGAAAATAAATCTCACTTCTATCAACCTTCACCCTACAAACACATACTTTTCTCTCTCTTATCTTCTCTGTCCGGCTTTTCTTTACAGCTAGTTCCTTGATCTACCTAAGTAGGCACTAGGAAGGGCATCCAGCTGTAGAAACTTTGCCTGATCAGATTAGAGCCTGGTGCAGTTTACTGCCTTGCCAGTCCTCAGTCAAACCATCCAACCCATGCCAACATGGAAATTGGAGGTTAAACAATGAGGATGATGATGATGATGATGATGATGATATATATATATCATGAATATATACACATATCATGAATATATATATATCATAAACATATATATATGTGTGTGTGTGTGTGTGTGTGTGTGTGTGTGTGTGTGTGTATGATGAAGAATGAAAGTGATGTCAAATTGAAAGTAAACAAAAGACTCTATGCCATGGTTTGACAGAACCACAAGAATCTGTGACATGAGAAGAAACTGAGTCATTCTTTGTAAATCAAAACAAACTGGTCAGACTCGTTGTGTTCCCTTTGAGTTACTTGTTTCATTTGAGACAGGACCAGAATAGAGTAGAAGGCAATTGCCCAAGTGACTGCACAATGAAATGAACCTGAAACCACATGGTTTGGGAAGGAAGCTACTTAACCACACAACTGTGTAAGTATATATAGATGTGTGTGTGTGTTTCTGTATATAAAAATAGATAGGGGCAGGAGTGGCTGTGTAGTAGGAAGTTTGCTTCCCAACCATATGGTTCCAGGTTCAGTCCCACTGGATGGCACCTTGGGCAAGTGTCTTCTACTGTAGTCTTGGGCCAACCAAAGCCTTGTGAGTAAATTTGATAGACAGAAACTGTAAGAAGCCCATCTAAGGTGGCGAGCTGACAGAAACGTTAGCATGCCGGGCGAAATGCTTAGTGGTATTTCATCTGCCGTTACGTTCTGAGTTCAAATTCCGTCGAGGTCGACTTTGCCTTTCATCCTTTTGGAGTCGATAAATTAAGTACCAGTTACGCACTGGGGTCGATGTAATTGACTTAATCCCTTTGTCTGTCCTTGTTTGTCCCATCTATGTTTAGCCCCTTGTGGGCAATAAAACAATAAGAAACTGAAAGCCCATCATATATGCATACATATATATATATATATATATATATATGGGAGAATATACAAAAAATAACAACAGACGAGGACAGGTGGTGTAAATAACAAAAGTATATATTAGTATGACGCTCGGGAATACGGAAAGTCTTTGACCCGAGTTTCAGGGTTATTTCCCTTCTTCAGCGTACGATAATCGCCGATATATATATATTTAATTATATGTATTTCTTCTATCTTAATGAATAAAAATTCTTCAGATAGAATAAATGGGTTAATAGAAACTAATGTAGCAAAGAACACAAAATAACTGTGGTTTAGTTCCTGTTTTTAAGGCAGGAACTCCTTGACTCCTTGAAATTTTGGGTATTTGCGTATATTTAAAAATTTAAGGAATGGAGAAAACGCATGTTATAATTGCATACTTTATTCCTACATATGTTTCAAAGGATTACAACCTGTGTGATCCATTGGGATCTGTGATATCAAAATTGTAACCTTCTCTTCATTCCTTAAATTTTTATATATATATATATATATGTGTGTGTGTGTGTGTGTGTGTGTGTGTGTGTGTGTGTGTGTGTGTGTGTGTGTGTGTGTGTGTGTGTGTGTGTGTATTTTTATGACTGTGTTTGTGCCCCCACCATCGCTTGACAATCGATGTTGGTGTGTTTATGTCCAGTAACTTAACGGTTCTCGCATAGTAATCATGTGCACAAATGCATATATATACATACATATATATGTATATACATAAATATTTGCATTGCATAATGAGGGAGCCTTTACAGTGTTTCTCAACCCGAAGAAAGAGCTAACAAATCTCCCTACCATCCTAGAAAATGCTGGTTGGTCTTAGCTGGACTTCCTTTGATTATAGATCTGTAAAAACGTTGACCTGAGGCAAAAAACAACAATAAAACACACACACACACACACACACACACATACACAAACAACTGTATATGTAGCTAGGCATACATAGTATAATCTCCATTTCAAGAAATTATTTTGACCCTGCAATTAACTATAATAGAAACTATTATCTGCTCCTCCTACCTGAAACACTCCCAGACTTCTGTAGGATTGGTATTTTGGAATGTTATTGGTTGACAGGATGCTTATTCTGTATTGTAATTACTGAGTTAGCATACAATGCACAGTGTAATCCCATCTGTGAACTGGCTACCATCACATGTATGTTAATCATTGGTTCAATTTCTTAAGATATTCAAAACGGATATTCTTTTGTTAAGTCTTTTATGGTCACATTAGCATCGAAGACAACTTCCTCCTTGCCTCTGTTCATATTTACTGGTTGTACCAAAGGTCATAAGTAAAGCTCTGTTCCTTGTCTGTCCTTCAGCCCTGAATTAAGACATTAAAAATTCAATTAATTTATATTACTAGATAACGAGCTTGATGAACTAACAAGCTTAATGTCCTGCCATTATGATGTATTAGTAAGAATACAGTAACCAACAATGGTTCATTTCCTTAGACACCCAAGTTGCTAGAAATAACAGCCAACGATCTATTAATGTAGAGGACTACATTATTCAGGGTGTGCATTTCTTTCCTAACATAGCAGATGTGATTTCAGTGAGATGATATTTGGCTGCTATTTCTAGCTTTTAAATAACCACATTATAACTTATTCATTGATATTTTCCCTCTGTATCACCCTTCTTATCTAGTTCTAACTAATTCTAGTTAATTCAGCAGATCTGTGTTTCAGACCTCCATTTACCTACATCAGGTGATCATATGCATTGCGACCATTTTCTTATATCATCAGAATTTGAGGGGCCAGCTGGTAGCATTCTAGGATTTCACTTTATGAATCCTCATCTTTACAAGATGCTTGCTGTCAGCCCCTTTAACCCTATGGTTATCATATTTCTGCTGAAATACACGATTTGTGTCTAGAAGATAAGGTGAAATTTAATAACATTATTTAGTCATGAATCTGGTCTTTGCAACTTAAATTAACTTGTAATTTTAATGAGAGGATTAATTAAGATCACTTAACTTAGATTACTTTCAAATAGAGCTAGGGTTGATCTCAAGCAGGTTGATATCAAAAGGTGTTAGCAGGTTGATATCATAAGCACAGGCGTAGCTGTGTGGCAAGAAGCTTGCTTTCCAACCACATGGCTCTGGGTTCAGTCCTACTGCATGGCACCTTGGGCAAGTGTCTTCTATTATAGCCTCGAGCTGACTTTATATGTATATATATATCTCAACCTTCGAAACATGGAGTAGACAAAACAGGGGACAACTGATGAAGGGAATGTTCTTTGTGTTGCCTGTCTTCATTTCTCTGCTTGTTTCATTTGTTGCTTGAGAAAAAGTTCATTTTCTATGTTTTTATATTTTATGTTCCCATTTCTCATTTTGTCTACGTTTTTTTTTATGTCCTGTACCCATATATGCATGTATATATACATATATATGTAGGTATGTACATATATGTATGTATATATGCATATATTTATATTCTATTTATATTATATATATATAAACCAAGACCTCTGGAGATATGTTGACTAAGAAGACCTGGCAAATAAAGTGAGTTCACAAATAAAGTGTAACCCATACCAGTGTCAAATAACCAGCCCACTCAAAGTTCCTTGGATCGTAGGGTGACATGCCATGCTTGAGGAGACCTATTGAGTCAAGTACATCAACATCAAAATGCAAATCAAATGGAAATTGTAATAGTGATCCCTGTGCTAGTGGCACGTAAAAAGCACCAACCGATCGTGGTCGATGCCAGCCTCCTCTGGCCCCTGTGCCGGAGACACATAAAAGAGCACCCACTACACTCTTGGAGTGGCTGGTGTTAGGAAGGGCATCCAGCTGTAGAAACTCTGCCAGATCAGACTGGAGTCTGGTGCAGCCTCCTGGCTTCCCAGACCCCAGCTGAACCGTCTAACCCATACCAGCATGGAAAACAGACGTTAAACGATGATGATGATGGTATATATCTGTGAATGTGTGTGTCTTTGTGTCTGTGTTCGTCAGCACACCAACTGTTTGATACGATGAGTAATAATGTTCTACACACTATGAATAAATACAGGAGGGTCTCACAGTATGTTATATGTGCAGGAAATTGCATTCTAATTATTCAAAGTTGTCTTCCTTTCCCTTAAGAGTCAATTCAACAGGTGTTTTTCCTCTGCTCATTGACAGGTGTGGGTGAATAATTTTGACAGCTAATACAGAAAGTACAATAAGCTCTCATATGTGTAATATAGCAAGTTGATAAACTTTAATAAACAAAGATTATCTAAGTGACTAATAGATAAAAACTCCCTCTACAGGTACTGGTTAAAATTTAAAAAGAAAACATGCAAGGAAGATAATTTAGTAAGATCAATTCATTAAAATTTATGAAAATAACAGACAATGTAGACTGGAGTGGATCTTGACTTTAAACTAATGGTCAAAGCAATGGACATGTTTTGGTCTTATTACATCTCT
>NC_142933.1:7256063-7301063 GCF_046866305.1 Octopus bimaculoides
AAATACACCATTTTGAGCATGGCTATTGACAGTACCGCCTGACTGGCCTTCGTGCCGGTGGCACATAAAAGCACCCACTACACTCTCGGAGTGGTTGGCGTTAGGAAGGGCATCCAGCTGTAGAAACTCTTCCAAATCAGATTGGAGCCTCGTGTAGCCATCTGGTTCACCATTCCTCAGTCAAATCGTCCAACCCATGCTAGCATGGAAAGCGGACGTTAAACGATGATGATGATGATGATGATATATATATATAAATAAATGAAAAAATGTATAAACAAGTGACGTAACATATACTGAATGTAAAAACGAGAGTTAGACAAAGGGAAAGTTCATAATTATTCATCAGTTATCGACCAATGGTACTGTTCAGTTTCACACCTTTAACGATAAGACTGAGTGCTTCCCAATTGGCCGATGCCAGTGTCACCTGACTGGCTCCCATGCCAGTGGCACATAAAAAGCACCATTCGAGCATGGTTACTGCTATTGCCGCCTGACTGGCTTCTGTGCTGGTGACATGCAAAAAGCACCCACTAAACTCTCGGAGTGGTTGGCATTAGGAAGCTTTAGAAACCTTGCCAGATCAGATTCGAGCCTGGTGCAGCCTCCCCACTCAAACCGTCCAATCCATGCCAGCATGGAAAGCAGACATTAAACAATGATGATGATGATGATGATGATGATGATGATGGTGAGTTGATGAACCTTGTGCCTTTCATGGAAGCTTTTTCCTGCTTCACAGAACTGATTGACTTCTGCTTGACCATGGACCTCTTCTCTACTTTGAAGGTCTTATTTGAACATTTTCTACTGCTAAGTCTAAAAGGAATCACATTAACTAATTCTGGAAGAAAGCAGCTGTGTGTCGGCCAATTGTAGTCTATCTTACATCTTAGAGCTTTGCCTATGAATTGAATGAATAATCTGTGTTGATGAAAGTCTTACAGCTCCAGCTGGGCCAGTCAAGTACGTGTGTGTGTGAGGATGATGAGGAAATGACCTGTAATGTACAAGAGACAAGTTTGAGAAATGAGACAACGATTTCCTGGAGCTAAATGATAAATGCCAGCCATCTTTGACCCCAGGGTGACAAAGTGTCTTAAGGTAAATTGGATAATCCTTTTTTTATGACATTTCTTCCTGTTCGTAGGACATAGTCAGAGATCAGCAGTGCTTTAGTTTCATCATCACCACCACCATCATCATCATCATCATCAATGGCATGGGAGCGGCAACATCCCCCATCACCACCACCACCACCATTATTATCATCGTCATCATCATCATCATCATCATCATCAACAACAATAGCAGTAACAACATCAGCAACAAGTATTTATTCTATTTAGTTTGTAAACCCTGGTATATCCTGCCCAATTAACAGATATTCTCTAAATCATTTGTTGTCACTTAAGATATATATGTTGTGTGCGTGTGTGTATAATGTGCACACATACACACACATACATGCATACAAATAAGTAAATATGTATACATACATACATATATCTATATCTATCTATCTATCTCTCTCTCTCTCTCTCTCTCTCTCTATCTATCTATCTATCTATATATATATATATACATACATCTATCTATATATATATATATACTTACATCCATCCATCCATACGTACATATATATAGGTGTGTATATGTATATATATATATTGGATTACATTATTTATTCTCCTTAACAAGTTGACATTTCAACTAACAGATTGGATGGTACTGGAACAAATTGACATTGACTTTCCGGGGGGGGGGGGGGGGGACAAAGGAGGACAGAAGAGGGACACCTAAACATGTCAAAGGTCAGAGGTCATATTAACAGCTTTGTTTCATGTTTAGAGAGACTGAACCTAAGAAGGGGGAACATTATTAACAGGAGTCAAAAAATAGGGGCCACTATGAGAAATAAGAAAATAACAACAAACTTCTGTTAATGTTGTTGTTGTTGTTGTTGATATTTTGTTCCATTTTGGCCTTGATGGAGCAGAGCTTTCAATAAAAACATGTCCTAAGACACTTTAGGTGTGTGGTTAAGAAGCCTACTTCTTAACTTTGTAATTTTGGGTTCAGTTCCATGTCTATGGCCATGGGCCAACCAAAACCCTGTGATTGAACCTGGTACATTGAAATTGAAAGAAGCCCATCATATATATACATATATGTATATATATATATATATATATATATATATTCTTTTATTTGTTTCAGTCATTTGACTGTGGCCATGCTGGAGCACTGCTTTTAGTCGAACAAATCAATCCCAGGACTTATTCTTTGTAAGCCTAGTACTTATCCTATCAGTCTCTTTTGCCAAACTGCTAAGTTACAGGGATGTAAACACACCAGCATCGGTTGACACACAAACACACACACACATATATGTGTGTGTGTATATATATATACAGCAGGCTTCTTTCAGTTTATGTCTACTAAACCCACTCACAAGGCTTTGGTTGGCTCAAGACTAGAGTAGAAGACACTTACCATGCAGTGTCAGTCCCACTGCCATGCAGTGGGACTGAACCGGAACCATGTGGTTGGTAAGCAAGCAACTTACTGCACAGCCACTCCTGCACCTATATATATATATAGTAGTTGTATGCTGTCAACTTAATGTGACAGTCCCATGAAGGGAATAATACTACTGCTATTTAGCCCTAGGAAGCAGCACTGCTTCCTGTCGGCCTTGACACATTTCCTGTGTCCTTATGATTACAAGGGGGAGACAAGCACCTCCACTTAGCTAAGCCTGCATCCAGAGACATGTTTCTGAGTCTTTGCATTATGTCCCTTGCCACCCACCTCCAATAAGAAAACCTGTGTTGTGATGTAGCAAGAGCCTCATAGGTTAATATGCATATATGGGGGTGAAGGTATTGAGGGGGGGGGGGCTTGCTATGTGTGCAAAGCTGATATTTGAGTAAGGAGGTTTGTAGAGGGGGAATTGGGTGAGTACTGAACCTACGGGTGTATGTGAATACGTGTGCCCATGAGTGGATGATTTGGTCAAACCTTTCTGATGATGTGATGGTGGAAAGACTGATGATAAAGGTCCTGGGGTTTATAATTAAGGTGGGGGCCCTTAGGTAGGCTATCATGTATTTTTCCTTAAATGGGCACAGGCTAATCTCCCTTAAATCACAAACTTAAAAGAAGAATAAAACATGCGTATCTGAGATAATGTATTTTTTGCTTGATTCCAAATTAGACCTAGACTGGATGGTCATGGCATGACTTGTTCATAGATTTACTCATCACTAAGAACTGACCAAGGGCTAAATACCAGCAACAACAACAACAGCAACAAATACCTATCCTAGATTCAAGCATGAGACCTATGGTAGCTTGGATGTGAGAAGTAAAAAAACATGAGATAAATCTAGTTTGTGACCATGTTGGCCAATATATGACACAATGTGTGTATTATGATATCAACGCAGTAATACCAGGAAGAGAGTGGAGGCAGTAACAGCATGTCAATAATGTTGAACATTATATCAAGTGTAAACAGGAATATTGTTTATGGAATTGAAAAGGTCATCTGCTTAAATGACAGTATGGTAAGTGTTGGTGTTGGTGTTGTTTAACCACAGGTAATTTCTGACTCGGTGGTGGATTCTTTGTTGGTCATGAGGATGATGGCAGTCAGTTGTCTGATCAATTTAATACTGAAAGGCAGCGACCTGGCAGAAACGTTAGCACGCCGGGCGAAATGCTTAGAGGTATTTCGTCTGTCTTTAGTTCTGAGTTAAAATTCCGCCGAGGTCGACTTTGCCTTTCATCCTTTCAGGGTCGATAAATCTAGTACCAGTTGCATACTGCGGTTAATCTAATCGACTGGCCCCCTCCACAAAAATTTTGGGCCTTGTTCCTAGAGTAGAAAAGAATTTAATTCTTATTTGTGAAGTTGTGTGTGTGTATTAAACAAATCCATGTTTTGTTTATTTTATGTGTGTATATGTGTGTGTGTCTGTGTACGTGTGTGTGTGTGTGCATGTGTATATTAAAGAAATCCATGTTTTGTTTATTTTATGTGTGTGTGTGTGTGTTTGTGCCAGTGCATATATTTATGAGTATATATATGTGTGTGTATGTGTGTGTGCATATACACGCACACACACATACATATATGTACATGCATATATACCCAACAAGCTTCCTGACAGTTTTCTTCTGCATATATCACTGCACAGTCGGACTAAACTGAAAGATTATAGCTTTGAAGGTAACTTCTTAACCAAACACCCATGTCTCTACCCACACACACACACACGCATGCACACACACACACAGAGTAATGTCAGCATACGATACAGTAATTTTATTGATTGTAATAAAAATGTTATTGTTTCTGTTGTTCTTGTTGAAAAGCTTCCACTCTTCAAACAATCAACGACTCACCTAATTAATGTAAATATATTCGTTTACTTGGTGAAACTTATCAAATGAAGACAACCAATTCATTGTGAAGAACGGCCAATATGAAGTGAACAGAAGCGTCTTCTGTTGATTGCAGACATTCCTGCATCTGGAATGTTCTTCTTCACTTGAAGGGCAACAATGGATTAATTAGGTTGTATGTGTGTCTGTCTGTTTATCATGTGTCTGTGTGTGTATCTCTTTTACTCTTTTACTTGTTTCAGTCATTTGACTGTGGCCATGCTGGAGCACTGCCTTTAGTCAAACACATGAACTCCGGAACTTATTTTTCGTAAGCCTAGTACTTATTCTATCATTCACTTTTGCCGAACTGCTAGGTTACAGGGATGTAAACACACCAACATCGGTTGTTAAGTGAGCGGACAAACACAGACACACAAATACATGCATATGTACATATATCATCATCATCATCATTGTTTAACGTCCGTTTTCCATGCTGGCATGGGTTGGACAGTTCGACTGGGGTCTGGGAAGCCAGGAGGCTGCACCAGGCTCCAATCTGATCCAGCAATGTTTCTACAGCTGGATGCCCTTCCTAACGCCAACCACTCTGAGAGTGTAGTGGGTGTTTTTACGTGCCACCGGCATGAGGGCCAGTCAGGCGGTACTGGCAACGGCCATGCTCAAAATGGTGTATTTTACGTGCCACCTGCACAGGAGCCAGTCCAGCGATATATATATAAATACATACATACACACACACACACACATATATATATATATATATATATATATATATATATACTTTATTTAAAAGCAGCAGAAACATAACAAAAAAACCGTTACTCTGAGTTTCACGTTCCCGTTCATCGGACAGTTTTGTTAGAAATGGAGAAAGAATATATATATATATATATGCGATGGGCTTCTTTTAGTTTCTGTTTACCAAATCCACTCACAAGGCTTTGGTTGACCCGAGGCTACAGCAGAAGATACTTGGCCAAGGTGCCACGCAGTGGGACTGAACCTGGAACCATGTGGTTGGTAAGCAAGCTACTTACCACACAGCCACGCCTGCACCTATTATTTATCTTTTATCTTTTACTTGTTTCAGTCTGCCCCAGCCTGGACTGTGGCCATGCTGGGGCACCACTTTGAAGGGTTTTAGTTGAACAGTACTTTTCTAGTTTTAAAGTCTGGTATTCATTCTTTCAGTCGCTTTTCTCGGACCAAGTCATGGGGAGGTAAACAAACCAACACCGGTTGTTGAGTGGTGGTAAGGAAAAAAGTCACACACACATGCACACGTATATATATATATATATATATATATATCATCATCATCATCATCATCGTTTAAGGTCCACTTCCTATGCTGGCATGGGATGGACGGTTTGACTGAGGACTGGCAAGCCAGCAGGCTGCACCAAGCTCCAATCCAATCTGGTAAAATTTCTCCAGCTGGATGCCCTTCCTAACACCAATCACTCCGAGAGTGTAGTGGTTGCTTTTTATGTGCCACCAGCACGAGCCAGTAGATGTGTTGTATGTCCAAAAAACAGAAGCACACACTAAAGCTTAGAGCAGTGATGTAATTATAAGTAGTTAAGCCAATGTCCAGTCATAAGGTGACCAATGGTTTCACATCCATAAAAGGCTCTAAAGCTGAAGACAAATATAACTCTTCGACTCTGAGAGGCAGGAATCTGTTACGGCAAGTTGGTCAGTAAGTAACCGAAGAACAAACAATCCAGGACAGTGAGGTAGGGTTAACTCCCTCAGAGCAGTTCATCTGGGCCAAAAGAGGGAGGACTGAGAATTTCGCCCTTAGGCTGCTCTTAAGAACTTTTCTGGATTTAATCGGAGAATAGGGAATCCCATGCTTGCAGGAGGTAGTGTTTGAAATGGAGGCAGGGGAAGTAAATTTCCTGACAAGAGTTCAGTAATCTTGGTTTCAGGGAGTCTTTGAGGATCCTTGCTCTCTCAGCAACTGAATGAAAATTCTACATGAAAATTCAACATGAAAATTCTACATACACAGGTAAAGTAAGGAAACTGATATTGAAACAAAACAATGAACATAAGAAAACTTACATAAAGCAGAATGATAATAACTTGTTGTATAATTCAGTCATTAAGGATGCTTCCAACAGCAAAATCTGGAACAACCAATAACAACACAGAAAGAACAACCAATAGGAACATAGAAATTCAAATTTGAATTTCAAATGTACAGAGGGGGGGGGGAAGCACCTCAAAACCATTTGAGTATATTTTATGATACTTGGTTTCTTATTGAGTTTCAGTTTTGTGTGTTCAATTGGTAAACTGCAAAAACATATGCGCACACACACACGCATGCGCCCAGTTTTGCACTCGGTACCTTTCTGCTAATTCTTTCACTCACACTCACACTCACATTGCACAACCAATAGAGCATGCTCACTTCATTTCTTTCCATTTTTTTCACATTTTCTGTACTCAAGGCCCATGTCTCACTACCATGCAGCATTACAGTTCTAACACAAACATCATACAATTTGTCCTTCACTCTTAGGGAAAAGATCTTTGTTGTCAACAATGGTAGTAGCTCCTGGAACTTTCTCCAACCAGTTTTTTTCTCTAGTAACTACACTTTCAGAGCAATTACTTCCTTTGCTACTTACTTCTTCTAATGAGTCATCTTGGCATTTAGGGAACTCAGTTTCAAGTGGTCTTTTATATACTGTTCCACTGCATACAAGCTTCCATTCTTGGATAGTCTGCCAGCGATTCCACTGCATCCCATGTGTGTCCTTAGCTTACATCAAGTACAGTGTATAGAGTTTCCACTGACCCGTTTTCTACAGAAAGAGCAAAGCCATTTCCCCAAAAGTATCAGAGTCCTGTTGTCTTTCTTATTTACTAAAACCTTAGTGTTTGACAGGTTAATCTTAAGGCCCCTCAATTCTAAGTTCAGCTTTCATCCTTGGAATTTCTTCTCTAATTTCCCTATAGATTCAGCTCTCAGGGTTAGATTATCAGCATACAGGACTTCTCATGGACAGCCAGTCTTAACTCTTTAGTGATGGTTTGGAGGATTATGATGAGGAAGACTGAGGACTGAACCTTAATGAACTACCTTTGCACAAAGTTCATCACTGAGGTTATTGCCAACTCTCTCTTTGTACATAGCTTGAACCACTCACACAAGCTTTTCATCTACACCTAGTTTTCTCAGAATCCATCAAATTACTGAACATGGTACCCTGTTAAATGCTTTCTCTAAGTCAATGAAAGCTGGGAATGGTGTGGTTCCATTTTGTTGCATGTTTTGGCTAGCAAAATAACTGTGCAGTCTGCCTGCAAGTCTACCCACAGGCATATGGCATTGTGGTTAAGAGCATGGGCTACTAATCCCAAGATTCTGAGTTCGATTCCAGGCAGTCACCTGAATAATAATAATAATAATAATAATAATAATAATAATAATAATAATAATAATAATAATAATAATAATAATCATTTAACGTCTACTTTCCATGCTAGCATGGGTTGGACGATTTGACTGAGGAGTGGTGAAACCAGATGGCAACACCAGGCTCTAATCTAATTTGGCAGAGTTTCTACAGCTGGATGCCCTTCCTAACGCCAACCACTCCGAGAGTGTAGTGGGTGCTTTTACGTGCCACCGGCACGAAGGCCAGTCAGGTGGTACTGGCAATAATAATAATAATAATAATAATAATAATAATAATAATAATAATAATAATAATAACATCAACATCGAAAAATACCTTAGAAATGAGAACCCAGGTTAGAAATTTCCCCAAATTTCCCTGATGAAGGCTGGAGGGTATATCAATTGAAATGTTGTGTTAACAACAAACAAGATGAGGACAAATATCCATCAAATGTAAAAGAATATTTTGATTATCTATTTAAAAATCATTAATGGTTATTAAAGACAAAATAAGTAGAAAAAGTGAGAACACCTTCTCACAAAACTGACCAACAACATTCTGTGTAGTATCTGAATTTGTTTTGTCTGGAAGTTCAAAATCCCAGCTTTCATAACATTTAGTCAAGCTTCTAGAAAATTCAACCAGATTATTTGGCTGGAAAATTTCAGTTCACTTGGTTACACATCAACCAATCTGATTGGCCGAGCAATGTTTGTCTAGGCACTTATGCTTTTTATAGTGATACAATAATTTTTCCACACTGGCATTCCCTTTCATGACAGTGTGGTAGACTGTAGTCCGGTGCTGGGAAATCTAAATGCAATGGTTCAAGACATAACAGGAGCCTTGCAACAACTTAATTGTTTTATCAGGTTTTCATTGAGCTAACAAAGGAGCCTTTATGTGGTCACATCACCTGATGACAATAGCAACCAAATTTCACTCAAATCTCAACATGTAATCTTTGAAAAAGGAAATGTTAGATAAAATGCCTGCAGAGATAAATTATATAGCACATCCACATATAACTGCATTTTGTTAAGCATATATAAACACAGTTATTTATAGAATATTTATGATGTCATATGTATGTGTGGCAAGTCTATATACTTTGTGTATAACACTAGTAGGTATGTGTGTGTGTGTGTGCATATTTTTGTATCTACACTAAGAACAGTTTGTAGAGAAAATATTATGTGTTAGTATATGCATTGCTGTGTATGTGTATGTATGCACAAGTGTAATAGGGTATGCATTTGTATGTGTGTGTGTGTTTGTGTGTATGTGCGTATATGATTTATGAATGTCTTTATTATATAGATGAATTGATGTCTAGCAGTTTAGTTGGACTCCACCCACATGACTGCACTTAGAAATAGTAATAATAATAATAATAATAATAATAATAATAATAGTTATAGCAACAACAAAAATAGTACTAATAATACTAATTGTAAAATAATATTAATAATAAGAACAACAACAATAATAGTAGCAAAATAATAATAATAATGATGATGATAATAATAACAATAATAATAATAACAATTACAATAACAACAACGACAACATTGAAGATTGCAGAAAGTCTTGGGCTTATCTTAATAGTTCCACATTGCAAACAGCTGTACAATGAAATATATCTTGGTAAGTGAAACCATGCAAATCTTAATATGCTACCAGAATGAGAGAAGCATCATAAAAACTGCATATTGTAAGGAGATAAACTAGCTACGAATTCTACATGGCTCAAAGACTGCTGAGCTGTTTAGGTAAGCGGAGAAATGGTTGAGAATTGGATTGGGGTGGTGGAGTGAGGGGAAGGGTGTGTAATTTATCTGCCGGCTTAATTAACTTCCTCCAATAGGTGTACAGTGGATGGAGGGAGATGAAAGATATCAAGTTTGTTAAAGAAATATTTTACTTTTGTGTAGAATTCACTCCAAACTGTTAACGTTAAGTTCTTACTTCCGTGCTTTTCCTGTAAACCAAAGGAAGGTAAACACAGGAAAGGAGGTTTTTGTTTCATAAAGTTTGTTAACATCCAACTAAATAAGGGTTTATAGATTTAGTACAAGGCCACCAATTTCATTCAGGTTGCTGTGACCAGTTGAATATATTGACTTTGGTATATGATCAAGATATATATTATTGTAGTTTTATATTTAAGTGATGAGGAATTATGTATATTATTTACATTTGACGGATATTTGTCCTCATCTTGTTTGTTGTTAACACGTTTCGGCTGATATACCCTCCAGCCTTCATCAGGTGTCTTGGGGAAATTTCGAACCTGGGTTCTCATTCCTAAGGTATTTTTCGATGTTATTATTATTATTATTATTATTATTATTATTATCATTCATGTCACTGCCTGGAATCTAACTCGGAATCTTGGGTTTAGTAGCCCGCGCTCTTAACCACTATGCCATATGCCCATATGACTAGGAAGGTGCAGGTGTGGTTGTGTGGTTAAGAGGTTTGCTTCCAATCACATGGTTTCAGGTTCAGTCCCAATGTGGACTAGTGTCTTCTACTATAACCCTAGGTCAACCAAAGCCTTGTGAGTTGATTTTGTAGGCAGAAACTGAAAGAAACAAGAAAATAAACAAAAGGATAGTACAACCTCTTCAGTTTGTCACACTGCACTCTCATACAATTTACCCCCAGTTTGTCTGGATGTCCTTAACACGGTTCTTGGTCAGGCACAGGCATGCTATAACTGAAACAATAAATCTAAGGGTTATAACTAGTTGTTTCACCAACAGTTTGTGTGTGGTACATCTGTTTACTCAAAGGTAACCTGGTTTGAAAGGAAGACCAAATCTTAGCAGACATTTAAAATTCAATCTTATTTTAAAAATTTTCATGCTTCTTGAAAAAAAAAAAAAAAAAAAAAATCATTCATTTACAATTAAAATTATGTCTTCTCAATTCTTTTGAATGACAAGAAATAATTTGACCTCTGTCTTTGTTTAGTCTGGGGTAGTATAATACTTTAGTATTTACCGAGACTAGTGTCATCGTTCTCACTGACTCCCAGACTAAACCTGAGAAGATTATCTGAATCAAAGATCAAAAGGTAACATAAACCTTCATTCCTTTATTATAACTTGCTTTGCTTTGTAAAGACACAAAGGTTATCTTGATAACTCACAGTTATTGCAAAATTTTAAAATATCTGATTCACAAGACTAAAAAATGAATGCAACTCTCCCCTCTCTGTTTCTCTCTCTCTTTCTCTCTCTCTCTCTCTCTCCATCTTCCCATCTTTCTCTCAAACACATACAGAATGTGCTGTCCACCATCTTCATCTTGAGACTGTCATTGCTGATCCAAAGCAAAGATTTTTTACATAAATACACCAAATATACGACAACACCCCACCTCCCGATGCCTGATCTGTTGTTGCTGTTGTCATGTAAAGGACCAGACTACCAGACTGTTGATATAGTTATTATGTCTGAAAGGGAGTTAGCCCAGCTGTTTACAATGGTTAGCTGATACGCTTCTTGCTTATGTGTCATTAGAATATTGAAAGTTTCCATAGTTGTATGTGGTTTATCAGATCAAGGAGAAAGATATTGTTTAAAGAGGAGAGATAATGAAGCTGAAACAGAGAACGGGGAGGGGGGGGTCTGAGAGGAAGAATTGAGATACAATCAGAGCCATTTGACTTTGAATGTTTGGAATTTCGAGAATATAAAAGTAGGGATTAGCCTAATGTCATGAAATAAAGATATTGGCTTTTAAGAGTTGGGTTACAGCTTGATGGCTTACAGAGAGCTCTCACTATTGTTCAGAATGAAATGAAGTGTAGGGGATTTGATTTGATAAAAGAAAGAAAGCAAACATACACACACACACACATTTGAAAAGCTTGTGAATATGTCCATCTTTTCCTTCCCTTTCTTTCATATGTAGCTATCATCTTTTTCTCTGCTGCCACCACAGTGCTGAATGTTTAACTTCTATTTTTCTACTTGTTTTTCTGCTCCTCATTAAAAGCTTTGTAGCTTTCCTTTCTCTTTCACTACCTCCCTCAATGACTATCTATTAAATGATGATAATGATGATGATGATGTATGTATATCTGTGTGTGTGTTTGCATTTGTCTCCACCATTACTTGACAACCTATGTTGGTTTAGCAAAAGAGTCTGACAGAATAGGTACAGAATTTTAAAAAAAGTAAGTACTGGAGTCAATTTGTCCAGCTAAACCCTTCAAGGTGATGCCCCAGCATGGCTGAAGTCAAATAACTAAACCAAGTAAGAGATTATAGACTTATTAGTATAGTTTGAATAGAGGACAGCAAGCTGGCAGAATCGTTAGCACGCCGGGCGAAATGCTTAGTGGTATTTTGTTTGTCACTATGTTCTGAGTTCAAATTCCACCAAGGTCAACTTTGTCCTTCATCCTTTCAGGGTCAATTAAATAAGTATCAGTTATACACTGGAGTTAATGTAATTGACTTAATCCCTTTTTCTGTCCTTGTTTGTCCCCTCTGTGCTTAGCCCCTTGTGGGCAATAAAGAAATAAATACATTCTGAGTTCAAATTCCACTAAGATCGACTTTGCCCTTCATCCTTTCAGGGTCAATTAAATAAGTACCAGTTATACACTGGGATTAATGTAATCCACTTAATCTCTTTGTCTGTCCTTGTTTGTCCCCTATGGGCAATAAAGAAATACATACAGTTTGCATATGAGAGCATTTCACCCCTTACCACCCATTCAGCCCTGCAGTTACTCACTCTTTCTATGGACTGGTTCTTCTTCAAACAAAAATAGTGTCATATTAGAAAAATCTCTGTAGGTGTAAATCTAGTTCTATTTATTATTACAGACTTGGTGTTTTTTTTGTTCTGTTGCTCTTTTTGATGTCTCACTTGTGTCAGGATTTCGTTATTGCTAATCAGGTTGCCTTCCCTCTTGAGGTTATGGAGCCTGAGATTAACTCACATACTTCATGTATTCCTTAATTCAAAGTGAGTGACATTTTGTGTTTGCAGTCTTCCGCAGATCCTTTTGTTGAATCTGTCTGCGTTGGCAAACTGTCTCTCGTAGGAAGTACATAGGCAGGCCTTGGTATGTTGAAGGAAGGTAAAATTTATACATACATACATACATACATACATACATATATACATACACACACACATACATACATACATATACTAACTTGTCTGTGTTAAACTATTTTTTGGGAAATACAAGCATCCATTGGTGTGCTGAAGGAAGATAACATTTATGTATACACACACATATGCACACCCCACACACACATAATACATTTGTATGCACATGCACACACATAGTCATCTAGGTATCATACTTAACATAAATACATCATTGAAAGGCAAATTTACTGCAATATTTGTCCGGAGATAATATCTCTTTTGGACATGCTGTGTTTAAAAATCACAATAAATATTGGAAGGGGATGAAAATTCATCTCAGCAGCAGTTAGTGAGAATGCTAGATGCATTTTGGCCTTGCTGGACTTTGTCAGTTGTCTGTACTTGCATTTATGTGCTTACTCTGGTATACACACACATGCATGCATATATATATATATATATATATATATATATTACCGCCTGACTGGCTCCTGTAGGATTTTCGAGCGAGATCGTTGCCAGTGCCCCTGGACTGGCTTGTGCGGGTGGCACATAAAAGACACCATTTCGAGCGTGGCCGTTTTCGTGCGGGTGACACGTAAAAGCACCCACTACACTCTCTGAGTGGTTGGCGTTAGGAAGGGCATCCAGCTGTAGAAACTCTGCCAAATCAGACTGGAGCCTGGTGTTGCCATCCGGTTTCACCAGTCCTCAGTCAAATCGTCCAACCCATGCTAGCATGGAAAGCGGACGTTAAACGATGATGATGATGATGATGATGATATATATATTGAGAGAGAGAGAGAGAGACGATAAGAAAATGGAGGAAAAACAACAGTTAGAAGTGTATCTTTGATGCTAAAAAGCCATTATTTAATTAGTTAAGCAATGTGAAGGTAAGAGTGAGCTTACAGCTGTTTTTGTGTACCATATTGAGGTAAATATGTATTTACCTCAATGCAAATGGTAGCCGTCATGAGAACGAAGAAGGAAGAGACAGACAAAGAGGAGAATAGGGTGAAAGATAGAGGAAGAAACTGGAAAAGAAAATGTTCAATGATTCGAAAGTCTTACATTTTTTAGTTGGGTTCAAAGTTCATTAAACCTTTTTAGATTACCTGCTGCCATATTACATTGTACCAAGGACCATATTTACTGAGGTAATTACCAGGAATGCCTCTGGTACTTCTATCCCTTAGAGTACTTAACACCTCTAACTTTTATCCGTTAGAGTACTTAACATCTCTAACTTATACCTTATATATATAGGCGCAGGAGTGGCTGTGTGGTAAGCAGCTTGCTTACAAACCACATGGTTCCGAGTTCAGTCCCACTGCATGGCACCTTGGACAAGTGTCTTCTGCTATAGCCTTGGGCCGACAAAAAACTTTGTGAGTGGATTTGGTAGACGGAAACTGAAAGAAGCCTGTCGTATATATGTATATATATATATGTGTGTGTGTGTGTGTTTGTGTGCCTGTGTTTGTCCCCCCAACATCGCTTGACAACCGATGCTGGTGTGTTTATGTCCCCGTAACTTAGTGGTTCGGCAAAAGAGACTGATAGAATAAGTACTAGGCTTACAAAGAAGAAGTCCTGGGGTCGATTTGCTCGACTAAAGGCGGTGCTCCAGCATGGCCACAGTCAAATGACTGAAACAAGTAAAAGTGTATATATACACACATACACTTATATACTGAAAGAAGGTAACTTGTATATATGAGTGTGTGTGTATATCTGTCTTTCTTCCCACCCCTACATATATACATGTATACATACATTGTTACACACACATGCATTCTTAAACCTATTTGTATAGTAAAGAAAAAGGTGTACCCACACTTAGCCATTATGCATTGGCATTTTGAAGGCAACATTGTTTTTAATCTAGTCCATCGCTCCCCGCCTCCTTCCACTATTGGTTGGAGGCTTCTTATTATTCTGTTAGCTTCCATCTGCACACAGTCAACCAACCAACCACCTGCCTTGACAGGACAAACCAATTAAACAACAAAGATTAGGTCATAGCAAAGTTGACTGGTTACACTAGCTCCATAGGTCAGATTACTTTCTAGAAACCCTTCTGCATCACAAAGCAACCAATTAACCAGGGATCCTTCGATCTAACCAATTAACTAGTATGATTAGCTAATCCATCATCATACTAATCAAGTCTTATCAATTGGCTTATTCATGCAAGCGTCTCCTTCAATTCAAGCCCTTAACAGCTAAAACTGTTTAGGGGCCCCATATTTAACATTGAATTAATAACCTTTTTTTTATTTTATTTTTTATTCATTTTCCTTTTGTCCCCTTATTTTTCTTTCGTCTATTTCTTTCTCCTCTCCCAAACATTTTTCTGCTTGAATACACTTAAAGAATTTTTTTTTCTTTTTCTCTTTTTGCTATTCATTACAAACTGATACTTGTTGTCAACCATTCCTCTTGCTATGTCTCCTCCTCCTCCTTCTTCTCTTGATCAATAAATTACATACAAACAGCAAAGCTCACTCAAACAACAACAACAACCACCACCACCACCACCATCGTAATCATATTCATGGTTATTATGTCTCAGGTTTATTTTCAGGGTTAAGGCTGTGTTGTTCTTTTTCCAATCCACATAATATCTATCCTTCGCCACAGCTCATTCCCCCCACCCACCCACCACCACCGCCCAATATTTCCCAACAACTTTCTCACAATGCAGTGAACTAATGCAATTGTGTGGATGTTTTTATTTTCACAAAACTGAGAGCCACACACACACTTGGAAATATGAAAAAAATAAAAAAACAGCAAAGAGTGCAACAACAACAACAACAACACCAACATAATAAATATTTCTAAAAATATAAAGATATCCCCAAAAAAATCTCAGCACAATAGTTGTTTGTCTGTGTGTGTGTGTAATCACACAAACTTCCAGGTAAGTTTCACTTACTTTTCTTTTCATTTTTTACTTTCACCTGTGTCTTTATTGCCCCCCTACACACACACACACTACCACCACCACCACCACCACTAACAACAGCAACAGCAGCAACAGCAGCAACAGCCTTTGTGTTACCTTAAACTACTAAAATCTTTCTCTCCAAATTCTTTTCCCTTTCGAAAGTAAATAACAAGTTTTTCGCAGTTGATTTTAAAAACACAAAACTAACTCTAAACATTCATTAAATATTGATTTTAGTTTTGCTGAAATCGATAAATAAATTCTCTAAACATTTTCTTTTCCTTGTCATTATTGATAATCAAACAAGGAGCCTCTACAACCAGAAATAACAGTCACATCTCCCTCATAACACAGCCTACTGTCATTTAAACAGAGAAGGTACACTGGCTAGAGTCATCCTAAGTATGCTTGGTATAAAAAAAGTAGGATGGTCACGGATGGATTGTCTTTGATAAGCGGTCTGTGAGGATGGATCAGGGCTATATCCCTAAACATCTACAATGAGGAAGCTTTCATAGAATTGCTTGACTTGCTAGAAATACCAGCTAAATTTCTCAAATTACTTATTACTGCCTTGGATGTAATGAAATTCACTTCACAATTACATGGTTTTGTAGTTTAGTTCCCCTGTGCTGCACCTTGGGCAAGTCTGCTCCCCAGGCCAACCAAAAACTTGTGAGTGAATTTAGTAGAGGGAAACTGAGTGGAAGCCCATGGTACATCACCACCACTGCCACCACTATCAGCAGCAGGTTTAGATATGATCCAATGTCTGTTTTAACTTGGTTTCTACAGCTGGATGCCCTTCCTAAGGCCAACCACTTTACAGTGTGGACTGTTTGCTTTTTATGTGGCACCAGCACCAGTGAGGTCACCATACAGTTTACAAGACTAAGGATCCCTATCAATGAAGTGGGCTACAATACCAACACTAGTCCCCTCAAAACAGCCAGCCTTGTGCATAAATTAGAAACCATTGTTGTTGTTGGTGGTGGTAGTGGTGATGTAGTCTGAAAAAATGGTCATGTCCCAATAAAGTTCTGGGAGCTATTTGAATTGATACGTCGAGCAGGGATTCAGAATTCTCATATCACCAGTAGGTATTTTATCAACCCTGAAATTATGGGAATGATTTTTTAATATTTTTGCAACTGATTTAATCAACCACAGTATATAGCAAGTCCCTATTTCATTGATTATGAAGAGGTGACAGATTAAATCATCTTTAGCCAGAATTGAAATAGATAATTACTGGTATCTCACCGAGATATGAAACCACTTATTTTCAAGGAGGTTTACTGTGTGGTTTGTCATGTACTCTTTGCTGGCAGTTCACAATGAGGGGTAGGTGGCAAATGGAAACAATGGACCACACTAAACTTTGAGTTTTCACATATTTTATTAACCTACATCATCATTTTTACAAATGTACATCCATTACAATAATGAATTAATGTTCAATGAATATAACAATTAGGAATATTCTGTATATGACTTGCTGGGTAATGTAATGAAGATAGTGTGATGAAATTAAAACATTGCATATAATTAATATTTGTTATTCAATATTACAAGATTGGTGTCTTTTGTTGAATATAATATAAGCATGTTACATAAATGAAAGAGGGAGAAGAGAGGGCAACTTGCTGAGACAAGTGACATAGACTCCCCCACTAGATGGCTTAGTGACTCTAGCCTGAGGTTGAGTTTCCCAGCTTTTATAGCTGTAAGCTACTTCTAGAATCTTCAGCCAAACTGTGACAAGAAAACTCATACACTTCCTTTGAAGTTTTGCTACCTCAGTTATAACAAGTCAGCTAATGCTAATTGGCTGAACCATATTCAGGTAGGTGTTAACGCCTTTTCTTTTAATAGAGATACATTAGTTTGTGGCTAGAGACAGGAAAAATGTGAGAGGTATGGTTCAAATATCAGCCTGGGGCCTTACTGCTGAATGAATAGTCAACTGTGTCTGTGTTTTGAACATGGGCATACTTTTGGAGCAAACTGTTTTCACAGATAGCTCTATTCTCCTACTAACCCTTTCATTGTGAAGAAACTCTATACCAACAATATGGTAAAGAGAAAATAACTCAAAGGAACATTACTGAAATGTGAACATGGTAAGATTTCACTTATGTAATATAAGTGAGCTGAAGAACATCAATTAAAATTATTCAAACAGTTAGTAAAGAAAAAGGGTCTTTAAAATGTAAAAACACAAGGGATAGAGATAATTCCATTAAGATGAGTTTTATAGAACACAAGGTGTACAGCTAAGAAGGTTAAACTTTGCCCAGTGACATAACATAATGGCTGTAATAAGGTTTTTAATTCACAAATATTTGGTCAAATAGTTTGGTGTGTTAGCCTTGCAGACATTATGTCTGGAGCTTTACATAACTGTATATTGAAAGGTAATTGCTAAAGTAATCTAATCCATCAATTAAGCAATTATATGTAATAAAATCTAATCTTGTATCTGTGGAAAAATGTCAGACCGCCCTAACCTTACCCCTGCCATTATAATTGTCCCAGAGAGAAACTGATCCTAATTTGTATTTTATTTTGTTTTTGAATTCAAATGGTGCTCATATTTCGGTAGAGAACCTGAAGGGTTTCTTACTGGGTTGCTGTGTATCTTCTTATATAATCTTTGATTAATTTCTAGTCTTTACCTGAATTCCAATGCATATTCTTTGCACAGCACCACTTTAAAAGCTATAGGATATCAATTTGGAAATATTGCAAAAAAATATCAAATAAATGATTAACATTCAATAATATGTATCACCTCAAAGGTGGCAAGCTGACAGAAACGTTAACATACCAAACGAAATGCTTAGCGGTATTTCATCTCTCTTTACATTCTGAGTTCAAATTCTGCCGAGGTCGACGTTACCTTTCATCTTTTCGAGGTCAATAAATTAAGTACCAGTTGTGCACTGGGGTTGATCTAATCGACTGGCCCTCTTCCCTAAAAACTTTGGGCTTGTGCCTAGAGAAGAAAAGAATATGTGTTATCTCAGATATTGTGCTAATGTAAACATCATGAAATCATCATCATCATCATCATCGTTTAACATCCGCCTTCCATGCTAGCATGGGTTGGACAATTTGACTGAGGACTGGTGAAACCAGATGGCTACACCAGGCTCCAATCTGGCCTGGCAGAGTTTCTACAGCTGGATGCCCTTACTAACGCCAACCACTCCGAGAGTGTAGTGGGTGCTTTTACGTGCCACCGGCATGAAGGCCAGTCAGGAGGTACTGGCAACAACCTCGCTTGAAATGGTGTATTTTACATGCCACCTGCACAGGAGCCAGTCTGGTGGCACTGGTGCTAGGAAACAATTACAAATCAGTTTTTAACAAATTATTTGAAATATAGAACTTTTCTTGATATTTTTTTTTCCCCATGTTTTGTGTATATTTGGCAAGTGATTCAATCTAAACACACATGGTGTTGCTGATGTTGTTGTTTATACGTAGCTCAGCTATGATTCAGCAGACTTAGGATGAAAAATGTTCTAGATATGACCATAGGTGCAGGAGTGGCTGTCTGGTAAGTAGCTTGCTTACCAACCACATGGTTCTGGGTTCAGTCCTACTGCATGGCACTTTGGGCAAGTGTCTTCTGCTATAGCCTCGGGCTGACCAAAGCTTTGTGAGTGGATCTGATAGGCGGAAACTGAAAGAAGCCTGTTGTATATATATATATATATATATATATATATATATATATATATATATATATATATATATATATATATATATATATATACATATATATATAAATATATGTGCGTGAGTGTGTGTGTGTTTGTTATTTGTGTCTGTGTTTGTCCTCCTCCCCTGTTGCTTGACAACCGATGTTGGTGTGTTTACGTCCCTGTAACTTAGCGGTTTGGCAAAAGAGACCAATAGAATAAGTATTAGACTTACAAAGAATAAGTCCTGGGTTCGATTTGCTTGACTAAAGGCGGTGCTCCGGCATGGCTGCAGTCAAATGACTGAAACAAATAAAAACAAACAAACAAATTGCATCACTATTTTCTTACTCAGGCATAATGTATCAAGGACTACATTATCCAACTTATTTGCCTTCTTTTTTTTTTTTACAGTATAATAGGACATGATTTGAGGGAGGTTTGGTTGTTATTTTTTATTGGTCAAACTGCATTGTTGACCTGTAGTGACCGAGATTGCCATCAACAGTAAACATATCCTGTTGTAAAAAAACAAAAACACCAATCCCATCACTGCTGTGAGAGAAAATAGATTTACCACAATGCCCCCCCCCCCTCTTACACTTCATCTCTCCAAACTTTATTGATGGAATCAAATTCGTTTGTTACACAGGGCACAACGAAATACCTCCTAGGTTCACTATTCTTGGTAAACATTTCAACAGTGAACGCAATGTGCACCAGTTCGAATTGCAATGAGAAATAAACAACAAACCCATAAAACACAAACTACATGAAAACCCCATTTCCACATGTGTAACTCCACATGTGTTACTCAACCAGCACCACACCAATAGCTGCATAAAATATGGGAGACTTTTCTGTTGCCACCTGGGCAACTATACAGTAATCCCTCACTATATTGCGGTTCACCTTTCAAGGTTCGCCTATCACAGTTCACCTATTGCAGTTTATTATTTAAACTTACTTCGATTCCTCCATGGTTTCGTTTTGCATTTATAACAAAATTAATATATACAAATGATAAAAATAATTTTAAAAATATACTGTATATACTTGCTTCCCAACCAAATGGTTTCAGGTTCAGTCCCACTCCATGGTTTCAGGTTCAGTCCCACTCCATGGCACGTTGGGCAAGTGTCTTCTACTATAGCCTTGGGCCAACCAAAACCTTTATGAGTGGATTTGGTAGACGGAAACTGAAAGAAGACCGTTGTATATTATCATCATTTAACATCCGCTTTCCATGCTAGCATGGGTTGGACAATTTGACTGGGAACTGGTGAACCAGATGGCTACACCAGACTCCAATCCGATCTGGCAGAGTTTCTACAGCTGGATGCCCTTCCTAACGCCAACCACTTCAAGAGTGTAGTGGGTGCTTTTTATGTGCCATCGGCATGAGGGCTAGTCCAGCGATACTGGCAACGGCCACGCTCAAATAGTGTTTTTTACATGCCACCTGCATAGATATATGCGTGTTTGTTATTTGTGTCTGTGTTTGTCCCCCACCATCGCTTGACATCCGATGTTGGTGTGTTTATGTCCCCTGTCACTTAACGGTTTGGCAAAAGAGACCAATAGAACAGGTACTAGGCTTATAAAGAATAAGTCCTGGGGTCAATTTGTTTGACTAAATAGGTGGTGTTCCAGCATGGCCGCAGTCAAATGACTGAAACAAATAAAAGAATAAAAGGAAAAAAGTACAGTACTGTTTCTACTTTGCGGATTTTCACCTATCGTGGGGAAGGGGCTTTGGAATGTAACACCTGTGATAGACAAGAGATTACCGTAATTTAGTTGCTAAAACTTTCCTATAGAATATTAATGACCACACAATGAAATAAAGAGTTGATACAATTGCTTGTCTGCTGCTGCTACTGTTGCTTGACCTCATATTGGCCCTGATTGACCAAACCTATAATAAAGATATTACAACAGTGAGCATTTTATATGCATCTAGGGTTGTGGAGGCGCAATGGCCCAGTAGTTAGGGCAGCGGACTCGCGGTCATAGGATCGCGCTTTCGATTCCCAGAGCGGGCGTTGTGAGTGTTTATTGAGCAAAAACACCTAAAGCTCCAGCAGGGGATGGTGGCGAACCCTGCTGTACTCTTTCACCACAACTTTCTCTCACTCTTTCTTCCTGTTTCTGTTGTGCCTGTAATGCAAAAGGGTCAGCCTTGTCACACTGTGTCACGCTGAATATCCCCGAGAACTACGTTATGGGTACACGTGTCCGTGGAGTGCTCAGCCACTTGCACATTAATTTCATGAGCAGGCTGTTCTGTTGATCAGATCAACTGGAACCCTCGACGTCATAAGCGACAGAGTGCATCTAGGGTTATGTTATTCGATGTAGCCTTCCTTCTGCCGTTCACCTTTTATTTTAATGAATGAATTAAATCTTTTTTGCCTTGATTTCCCTCAAATCTCAAAAGTTGATTTTCTTATTTGTCAGGTTCTTTCGAAATTGATTGAGGATTCTGAAAGTAACAACTGTGAATGGATTAATTACAATACAAAGCAGGAAGATGAAGGTAAGGGCTTTAAAGGTTTTTAACCCTTAAAAGAGATGACTGGACTGGGATGATCTATGAACCCGACACTTGTTGGGCTAGAGCAGCACTTTTCAAACTGTGGGTTCCAACCATTCAGTGGGTCACAACAAAAAAGAAGGAAAGAAAAGAAACACAAGTGTGTATGAAGTGCAGAATATCCAGCATTTTTCAAACTGTGGGTCCTGACCCTTCAGTGAGTTGTGAGATGGATAAAATGGGTTGTGACAAAAAAGTTTGAAAAACACTGGATTAGAGTAATATACATACATACATACATCTTCATCTTAACTGCTTTCTCGTAAATGAGCAAAGTCATTGCTAAAAGGAATCATTGAAATGAGTCAATGTTGATGCAATGTGAGGCCCCTGTATGACTCTTGAGCCTGAGGTTTGATTGTATGACTCTTGAGCCTGAGGTTTGATTGTATGACTCTTGAGCCTGAGGTTTGATTGTATGACTCTTGAGCCTGAGGTTTGATTGTATGACTCTTGAGCCTGAGGTTTGAGTGTATGACTCTTGAGCCTGAGGTTTGAGTGTATGACTCTTGAGCCTGAGGTTTGATTGTATGACTCTTGAGCCTGAGGTTTGATTGTATGACTCTTGAGCCTGAGGTTTGAGGGACAGAGAATGAAGTACGAGAAGGTTAGGAGAAGGCTTAGAAGGAATGAACCTGTGGAGAATGAGGGGGGGGGGGTATTGCTTTTTGCATGTGTGGTTTGTGGAAGGAGGTGCTTGAGTCATGCACACCTGGCCAGCCATCAGAGAACTTACAGGAATTGATCCATGGTAAGTTGTGACATGGCTGTTATTCACAACAAAACGTATACAACATGTGGAAAGATGTGCCTTTCGGTTGGAGGATTGGAAAGGCAGGTTGAAAGAGTTCATTCTGTGGCACTGGTTCCCTTTGCCAGCAAGCACAGCTGTGCATTATGCCATAGAATGTGCATTATGCCATAGAATGTGCATTATGCCATAGAATGTGCAAAACATATATGCATACATATGTATGTGTGTGTGTGTGTGTGTATATTCATAAAACTTTTACAAGGAAAAAGTTGATATTGATTTCGAAGTGTCAGCTTGTTCACTTTCATCGGACTGTTTGCTGAAAGAAAACAGGGCAAAACTTCGAAGTCACTGTCAACCTAATAAATATGTGCTCCCTGAGTTTAATGTTGAATTGTTTATATATAAATAACTTGACATAAACACCCCAAAGAATTCCTCTCATTATTATTATTATTATTATTATTATTACTATTATTATTTTGAGTAAATTAATTTTGGGATATTACTAACACCTATTCATTCCAGAGAAGATTTGATTATCAAGAGTTGTTTCTCAATCTATTTTCAAAATTAAACATATTTGATGGCATAAAACAAGCATGAGTGCATTAGATGCATTCCAATTTCAAAAGTGCATATCCAAGAACAAAAAGGGTTTTATGGAAGACTCAGCTTGGCATATAGGACCTGGCATGATTTTGAGACATTTTTTGTAAAGAGTGTGTCATATATACCACTGGTAACTTAAAAGGTAACTTATCATTTGGAAATCTTCATCTCAACAAATGTGTCAAGATATCTTATGATTTAATTTCGCAATGCAGAGGGAAATACTTCAACTCTTTACTACATATCATTTGAAGATTATCCCTACCCTTTTCTTTATACCCCTGTCCCTTACTTTAGACCCCTACCCCTTTCTTTAAATCCCTACCCTTTCTTCAGACCCCTACTCCTTTCTTTAAATCTCCACCCCTTTCTTCAAACCCCTACCCCTTTCTTCAGACCCCTACCCATTTCTTCAGACCCCTACCCCTTTCTTCACACCCTTATCCCTTTCTTCAGACCCCTACCCATTTCTTCAGATCTCTACCCCTTCTTTAGACCCCTTTACACCTGACAGATTCAACTAAAGTAATCAGCTTTATTTATTATCTTTTCCTTTTGTTGGTTATTTATCATCTTGCATGAGATAGAGTTGAGAGGAATTTAGGTTATGTAGCCAACAATATTTTGGTAATATATAGGTAGGTGATCCTGATATAACATTTGAGAGGAAAAAACCCACAAAATATGACCTTAAATCTTTTCAATGCATCCACTCGTCACACTTCCCTAAATTCCAAATATCAAATATGGTGAATGAATATTATTTCTAGATATCATAAACTACTTTAAAGCGTTCATATTTTTTTTTGTCACTTTGTATCTCAAAGTGTGAACGTACATGGGTTAGCTGTTAGTGTGTGGTACTCTCAATCATAACACTGTAGTTTCAATTCCTGAGCCAGGCAGTGCATCATGTTCTTGAACAAACCACTTCATTTTTGTTACTCCTGTTCTCTCAGCTATAAATAAGTCCCAGCAATAACTGGGAAGTTAACCCTGCTTCAGACAGTCATCTCTTTTTTAAGGGGGGAGGGTCATAATCTCAGTCACTTATTCACCATGGAAACCTGGTTACTCCAGCCTTATGAGTCCTTGGGTACAAAACAAACTTATGTCAAAGTTTAAGAGTCTAAAAACCACATCTTACTCGGGTATTTTTTTATCAATTTAATTATTTTATTCTTTGGAAAGAAAGGAGAAAGACGGATGGTTTAAGATGGGGGATAGAGGTTAATGCAGTGAATGGGGAACAATAATTAAATATCATATTATTAATAGTATATTAATTAAGAGATATTTTAATGAAGTGGTTCATATTTTTTTGTTGAATTCTGGAAGTTTTATAAAGAGTGCATAGTTGATTATTTTTTGGACTTTAGCAAAGGTCAGTGTTAAAATTTTTGGTAGCTCACAACTGCATGCGTGAGTGTGTGTTGTTGTGACTGAGTTTGAGAGAGAAGAGATAGATAGAGAGAGAGAGAAAGATAGAGTGTGAGGGAGAGAAGAAGCAAGAGTGAGAGAGAGAGAGATCATCATCATCATCATCATCATCATCGTTTAACGTCCGCTTTCCATGCTAGCATGGGTTGGACGATTTGACTGAAGACTGGTGGACCAGGAGGCGACACCAGGCTCCAATCTGATTTGGCAGAGTTTCTACAGCTGGATGCCCTTCCTAACGCCAACCACTCAGAGAGTGTAGTGGGTGCTTTTACATGTCACTGGCACGAGGGCCAGTCAGGCGGTACTGGCAACAAACTCACTCAAAATAGTGTATTTTACGTGCCACCTGCACAGGAGCCAGTCCAGGGGCACTGGCAACGGTCTCGCTCGAATGTTTTTTCACGTGCCACTGGCACAAGTGCCAGGGAGGCGACGTTGGTGATGATCAATGGCCACGCTCAAGAGAGAGAGGGAGTAGAGAGAGAGAGGAAGAGAGAGCGGTGTGTGTGTGTACGTGTGTGTTTGTGTGTAAATGTTGAATATCTGGCTGCAATCATATCGATGGGTGTTTCTTTATTTTTTAGCAGGTAAAAAAGAAAATCTGATAAGAGTTGTATAAAAGTTAATAGAGCTATTATTTAGAGGAGACAGGCATCAAGCATTCATTACTATTGTGGCTAAAATCCTTTCACTTACATGTGAAATGGATCCCTTTTAAATTACCTACCTTCCTACCATCCCCCGCACCCCATCATCACTACAATCCTTAAAGTATAGAAAAGTCATCATGCTGGACGTATATCTGGAAATCAAAGACTAATATGCTATTCCTGGCATCACCACTAGTTACAATAGGTATGACTGGTGTAATATTTCAAAGCAGACAGCAGACTCTGGCTACTTCAGCCTATTGTTCATGGTCTTAGCTTTCATGCCTGTTCACTGGGTTAGGAAACAGCAAACAGCAATGTTCATTGTTAAAACTGAAACAGCAGTCAAATCTACATTATTTACATTTGATGGATATTTGTTCTCATCTTGTTTGTAGTTAACACAACGTTTCGGCTGATATACCCTCCAGCCTTCATCAGGTGTCTTGGGGAAATTTCGAACCTGGGTTCTCATTTCTAAGGTATTTTTTGATGTTGTTTATTATTATTCAGGTCACTGCCTGGAATCGAACTGGCAATCTGAGGGTTAGTAGCCTGCACTCTTAACCACTACGCCCACGGGCATATGGCGTAGTAGTTAAGAGCGCGGGCTACTAATCCCAAGATTCTGAATTCGATTCCAGGCAGTGACCTGAATAATAACAACAACAACAACAATAATAATAACAACAACATCGAAAAATTAATGTTGTTAATATTCATTCTTGAATACTTACAGGAAAAATATGAGCAGGAAGGGAACTCCAGAGAGAGAGAGAGAGAGAAAATCGACAGAGACAGAGAGGGGGGTGACACAAAGAAACAGAATATACAGCAAAAAAGACAGACAGTGAAAGAGGGAGAGAGGGAGGGAGGGAGGGAGAGAGAGAGAGAGAGAGAGAGAGAGAGAGAGAGGGGGGCTGCCATGTTTGTTGATGGTATGAGCTGGCTGTAGGGCACATTGTTTGAGGGTGATGGCTGTGATATTGTCAAGACTGGTGGCCTTGTAGGGGTTTTAAGTGATTGGAGGGCCTTTGACATTTGGTCATGTGGTGGTTGTGGTAGCGGTTGTGGTAGTGGTGCTTGTGGTGATGGTTGTGGTGGTGGTTGTTGTGGTGGTTGTGGTAGTGATTGTGGTAGTGGCTGTGGAAGTTGTGGTTGTGGTTGTGATTGTGGTGGTGGCTGTGGAAGTTGTGGTTGTAGTGGTGGTTGTGGCGGTAGTGGTTGTAGTGGTGGTTGTGGCGGTGGTGGTTGTAGTGGTGGCTGTGGTGGTTGTAGTGGTTGTGGTGGCGATTGTGGTGGTTGTAGTGGTGGTGGTGGTTGTAGTGATGGTGGTTGTGGCAGTGGTAGTTGTAGTGGTAGTTGTAGTGGTGGCTGTGGTGGTGGTGGCTGTGGTTGTGGTGGTAGTGGTTGTGGTGGTAGTGGTTGTGGTTGTGGTGGCGGTTGTGGTGGTTGTAGTGGTGGTGGTGGTTGTAGTGGTAGTTGTAGTAGTGGTTGTGGCAGTGGGGGTTGTGGCGGTGGGGGTTGTAGTGGTGGCTGTGGTGGTGATGGTGAGGCTGGTGTAGTGAGAAGGAACAGCCGGGCACCGGGGTGGGGTGGGGGCGGGGGTCTATTTACCTAACGTACAGCAAGTATGGAATGACAGGCAAAAAAAAGCAGGCAACAAAAAAAAAAACGAAAGCTGTTTCTCTCTCTTTCTCTCTGTTGCAAACGCTGATTCCCTAGAAATGACATTAGGGGTTAAGGAATGGAAGAAGGGAGCAGTAAGACTCTTCATTTTAGTGTTCTTTCATCAACATTGATTCAGAGTTAAATACCAAACAGAGCCTGTTTCCTGTCACAACCATCTTGTTCACTCACTCAGTGATCGAAGAGTAAACACAAGACAAATGTTTTTTATCGAATGTTCTCAAATTCTTTACCTTTCCTTCTATTTGTTATTCTTTCGCATTTTTTTTCTCTGATTATGAGAAATCTTAAGATCTCTCTCTCTTTCCCCCTTTGTTTTTCCAACTCTCCCACTCCCTATTTCCTCATTCCCTACCTACCACTCTCTGCTCTTGCATTTCTCTAACCAATAATACTCTCATCTTCACCTCCCCACACAGTCTGTGTGTGTGTGTGTGTGTGTGTGTCTCCTTCATTGGACACTAAACTCTGCTTGCGAAGACCTGTTGGTGCATGTGAAATCATAATCGAAATTGAACCATATTCGATGACTGGCACCTGTGCCAGTGGAGCACTAACAGCACTGTCCGAGCATGTTCATTGCCAGAGCAGCTGTCTGGCTTCCATGCTAGTGGCCCGTAAATAGCACCATTTGAGCGTAATCGTTACCAGCGGCGCCTCACTGGCACTTGTGCTGGTGGCACGTTAGAAAATCATTCGAGTGAGGTCGTTGCCAGTGCCGCTGGACTGGCTCCCTGTGCTGGTGGCATGTAAAAAACACCATTTTGAGCGAAGCCGTTGCCAGTACTGTGTGACTGGCCCTCGTGCCAGTGGCACGTAAAAGCACCCATCACACTCTTGGAGTGGTTGGCGTTAGGAAGGGCATCCAGCTGTAGAAACTTTGTCAGATCAGATTGGAGCCTGGTGCAGCCTACTGGCTTGCCAGTCCTCAGTCAAATCGTCCAACCCATGCCAGCATGGAAAGCGGACGTTAAATGATGATGATGATGATATATGTATGTATGTATGTATATGTATATACATATCTTGATTGTGCCATTCTTTTCCATCTTGACCCAAATTGCTTGACCGAATCATCTTCCTGTCATTGTGAAGGTATTCCAAGTGGCCTTTCTCATCTGCTGTCTGTGGTCCTTGCAACACGTCCGGTCCAGTGGAACTTGTGTTTTCGGGTACTTAGTGGTCACTTCACTCATTCCGCTCCATTCTCAGATTATCTCATTTCAAATGTGCTCCTTTAGTGATAGATCTCTTTCGTCTTTTCCTTGTCTCAGTGGCCATGCTGTGGCCATGCTGGGGCACTGCCTTGAAGAATTTTTAGTTGAATGTATCGACCCCAGGACTTGTTTCTTTTTTAAAGCCTGGTACTTATTCTCTTGGTCTCTTTTGCTGAACTGCGAAGTTATGGGGGTCATAAACACATCAGCACCGATTGTCAATCAGTGTGTGGGTGGGTCAGTGTGTTTGGTGACAAATTTAAAATAGGATAAAATCTTTATAAGAATTTATCAAGTAGTCAGCGTGAAAACCTTCTAAGGGAAAAATTTATAATTATTCCCTTTAAATATATTTATTTATTTATATTAAGGGCATTACTACACGTAAATGCCTCACACTATTAAGGGCTTTTAAAGTCAAAACTACCATAATAAATACAGTGTACTGAATGCGAGGGAATGCAACTTTCGAAGACAACCCCTTAAAAACAGATTATGGTAGTTTTGACTTTAAGAGTCTCTAATAACGTGAGGCATTTACGTGTAGTAATGTCCCAGCCGAAATTGCAAGGATAATCTGGATCTCGACTGAAGAGAGAAAACTCCGAATGACCTGTCCGTGTTTCCTTTGTATCGTCTATCTGAATGTTTTGTCCCTTTCATGTATCACCTAACTGTCTGGATGTTTTGCGTCCTTGTCCCATTTTGCATTATTTATATATATATGTGTGTGTGTGTGTGTGTGTGTGCGTGTGCGTGTGTGTGTGTGTATATATATATCAAATTAAATATACAAGTGAAAGAGCTAGTTTCATGCTTTTATGATACTTGAACAAGCATATTTATAAAATATGGCATGTATCTTAAAGCAATCTTTCAGGCTCTGTTTATGTGTTACATATAATTTTTTAAAAACAAAAATGTTGGACAGTAAGAAAACAAGAAAAAATATGGAAAAAAACATGAAGAAGGTTGGTGCAAAAAATATATATACAATAGGCTTCTTTCAGTTTCCATCTACCAAATCCACTCATAAGGCTTTGGTTGGCCCAAGGCTTCAGTAGAAGACACTTGCCCAAGGTGCTATGCAGTGGGACTGAACCTGGAAGCATGTGGTTGGGAAGCATGCTTCTTACCACCCAGCCATATTATTACCAATTTCTTCTTCTTCTTCTTCTTCTGTTTTGCTCTTTCATTCTTCTTTACAATTCTGCTTGTCTTTCTCTTTTTTCTTCCTTCTCTTCCAACTCACCCCCCCCCCCCTCTCTTTTCTTACCATCTCCTCAAACCTCTCCCTAAATACTTCTTTCAACTCACAAACACATTCAGTAACACTCCCTCCCTACTTCCCCCCCATTCTCCCTCTTCTGTCTCTTCCTTCCTTCCTTCCTTCTTCTTTCAAACTCTCTGTCCCTTTCATTCTACTTTCCCTCACATTCAACCTTCTTCCTATCTACCTTTCTCCCCACCCCACCTTCCATTTTTTTTTCTTTTTTGTGTATATCCATCTGATTTAATCTTCTCCCTATCCCTCCTGCTAATCTAACTTGCAATCCATTAATCCATAACTTTACACACACACACACATTCTCTTTCCTTCTCTGTCTGTCTCTCTCCATCCCCCCACACACTCTCACCCTCTTTATCTCTGTCTCTTTCTGCTTCTATTTCACAATTCTCTCTCTTATTCATATACCCCCCCCCCCCGGACAACATTCTCCCCTCTCTCACCTTCTCTCTTTCTGTCTCCCTCTCTCACCTTCTCTCTTTCTGTCTCCCTCTCTCACCACTACTCTTACCTCACCTCCATTCAATGCACCCCTCACAAACCTATCTCTTTTAGACATCTTAACTATCTGAGAATCAGTGGAGCCACAAGAAAACACTCCTGTTATTATTAAACAGTGTGCTCCTTATAGAGAGGCATTGGCAGATATAGAGGGTGAAGGGAGGAGGGATAGAGATTAGCCCAACCACCTAGATATCCTGTTGGACAATCGACATGCAAGAAATAGCAGCCAAATCTCACCCATATCGCATCATAGCCATCTTAGAAAAGAATACTTAGAATAATGTGATCCTGTAGAGAAGAAAGATGAGTTGGTCATGACTGGAATGCTTTTGATCATAGATTGGATTAGACTGAGTAGAGTTGGGGCTAAACAACAATTTGAATTGGTCGATGGCAGCCCCCCACCACGACTGGCTCCTGTGCCCAGTTTTTTTCTCAAGACACTTACACTCTGTCGTACATGCACACTGACATTGCACATCCAGCAAAGCATACTAGCTTCATTTCTTTCAGCCCATGCATGTCCTTGGCAGTCACAGCCCAAGTTTCACTGCCATGTAGCATGGCTGTTCACACACAGGCATCATACAGTCTGCCTTCCACTCTGAGCAAGAGGCCCTTCGTTACCAACAGATGTAAGAGCTCTGTGAACTTTTCCCAGCCCATTCTTATTCTAGTAGCTACACTCTCAGATCACCCACCTCTCAGGGTGTTGGGAAACATTGATAATAAAGTTAGAATTTGGGAACTCTATTGTCCCAAACACAAGTGTCTGATAGAGAGATACAAGATAACTTTAATAAAAAGGGTCGAGTTTATCTTTCACTTTACTGTCTACATCTCTATCATGTTCAAAGAAAATGACTTTCATGAGATTAAAAAAACCTTTTTAAGAGACTAATAAGAAACGAGTCTGTTTAAATATGAAAGAGGAAGTTGAGGTGATGAGCTGGCAGAACCATTTCCACACCAGACAAAATGCTCAGAAGCATCTATTCCCACTTTATGTTCTGAGTTCAAATGCTGTCAGGGCTGACTTTGCTTTACATCCTTTTGGGGTTGATAAAATAAGTACCAGTTGAACACTGGGGTTGATGTAAATCAACTTACACCCTCCCCTCAAATTGTAAATATATGTGCGTGTGTGTGTGTGTATTTGTGTGTGTCTGTGTATATTTGTGTGTGTGTGGATATTTATGTATGTGTATATTTGTGTGTGTGTGTCTGTGTTTGTCCCCCCAGTATCGCTCAACAGTGGATGTTAGTGTGTTTACATCCCCCTGCCCCGACTGGCTCCTCTGTCGGTGGCATGTAAAAAGCACCATCTGAACATGGTCGATGCCAGTGCTGTCTAACTGGCTCCCGTGCCGATGGCACATTAAAAAGCACTACACTCTCGGAGTGG
Source organism: Octopus bimaculoides (assembly GCF_046866305.1). Taxonomy (NCBI): domain Eukaryota; kingdom Metazoa; phylum Mollusca; class Cephalopoda; order Octopoda; family Octopodidae; genus Octopus; species Octopus bimaculoides. The sequence continues at coordinate 7,287,850 of NC_142933.1, forward strand.
TTGGCGCTAGGAAGGCATCCAGCTGTAGAAACATTACCAGATCAGAATGGAGCCTGGTACAGCCTACTGGCTTGCCAGTCCCAAGTCTAATCGTCCAACCCATACCAGCATGGAAAGCAATGATGATGATGAAGTTACTGCTGTTACTGTTGTCGTTGTTGGTGGTAGTGGTCAGTGGTGATGGGAGTGGTATTGGTGGTGTTTAATTGGCTAGTTGGTTAAACCTGTGATTACAAGCATTCCCCTTTGACTATTCCGTCTCTCAGGGGTGGGGTGAAGGCTATCTAGAACTAAATTATGCAGTATGTCTAGCCTTTTTTTAATATGGTTGGGTGTGATGTAAGGGAGATGTGGTTACTATTTTTAGTTGGCTGAATCATCACATACAGGTTTCCCTTATTGGCTTGTTAGTAACAGGGATGGTATCCTGTTGTAAAAACACTAGCCATGGTATTTATGTGTGTCTGTGTTTACATACATACATCATATATACATTTATGTTCATATATACGTGAACATAGTCTTCTGCCTAAATTTGAAACTTATTATTATTATTATTATTAAGTGAGCAAGCTGGCAGAATTGTTAGCACACAAGGTAAAATACTTTGTAGTATTTCAGTTTTCTATATGTTCTGAGTTCAAATTCTACTGAGGTCGACTTTGCCTTCTATGCTTTTTGGGGTCGATAAATTAAGTACCAGTGAAACACTGGGGTTGATGTAAACGACTACTCACCTTCCCCAAAATTCCAGCCCCTGTGCTTTAGTAGAAAGGATTATTATTATTATTATCATTGTTGTCATTATCATTATTATTATTATTATTATTATTATTATTATTATTATTATTATTATTATATTTTGCCCTTTGCTACTTTCTGAATTCAAATTCCACCATGGTTGACTCTGTCTTTCATCCTTTCTGGGTCAATAAGTTAACTACCATTGAAACACTGGGGGGTGGGGGTCGATGTAATCCCCAAAATGGCTGCTCTTGTGGCAAAATTTGAAACCCTTATTATTATTATTATTATTACTATTTAAAATGGTGGGTAAGATTTGAGAGAGATTTGACTGTTATTTCTAGGAGGACGAAGCACCCTTATTTGCTTGTTTCATCTGACATTTTATTGTAACAAAGATATACTCATTACAAAACTACACCCACCTCACTCCCTCCCCCATAAAACTTGTTTCCTCAGAATGTTCATTTCTTAACAAAGTTTTTGTTTGTTTCATGAAATGAAGGAAGTGATGTTATAACTCCTCATACCTCCTCATTTACAGACCATTCATACACAAATCCATCTATCCTGCACCCCACCCCACCACAAGCCATGTCTTAATATACTATCTTCATGAAGAGAACACCATTAATTACTGGGGGTGGTGTGGCAGTAACCTCGTTAAGAGAGAAGTAGCTGGCCTATTTCATACACTTTTAATTGTATCAGTCACTGGACTATGGTCATACTGGAGCATTCTTGTCAACAACCCTGCATTATGTTTACAGCCAAAACTCCTTTAAATTGCCAAATTATGCTCAGTCAAGTGTAAATAGATATCAGCTCTGAGTGTAGGCAGCAGGAGCAATATATAATTGATAGATGTTTTGTTAGATTACCAAGGGACAAAGTTGGAATCTTATGTCACATCACTTGTGAGGTCTCTCATGAGTGCTCTGGTAAACATGGGATCCAGTACGATCTATTGCATGGTCGGGTCATCAGCGACTAAACCAGCACCTCTATTAGTCTTGCTTGGTGAGGTTGGTGGGGGGTGGGATTGCAAGATATACCCAGCAGGACTCAAAACAGGACCTGCCAAAAGGACAGATGAACCCAGTGTAGGTTCATCGACTATTTTGCAATAGCATGGGCACTCAGAAATTCCGGGTCAGTGTCTGGCATGCTGAAACACTACTGGGAGTGAGGCACCCCTTGGCTTTTGTTAAAGCATGTTTCTAGAACAGGGATGGGCAACTTTTCGTCAACTGGGGGCCGCATCATACCATTTCCAAGTGGGAGAGGGCCACATGATAAAACATATCTGCATAAAGTATTACTTGCCCACTTTACACTGAATTTTTTGAAGTTCTTCATTTTGTTTTAGTATGGAACTTTATTTGTCTTAGTATGAAATTAGTACCCTAGAAACTCGTTGAGGGCTGCAAGTTGCCCATGCATGCTCTAGAACCTGCTTTAAATCAAGGCTATTTATGTTCTGATAATGAGTGGTCACTTGGTCAGTGGATCTTCTGCTATGGTCAACAATCAATGGCAAGATCAGCTGCCATGGATCACACTGTTCTGGATATACACATGTGTATACATGTGACTGGGGACCATGCGTGAACTTGTATTCTCACTAAAACTCCAAATATGAACTTTACACCTCAACAGTGAATGGCGACGACAGCTAAGGCTTCCATGCTATCCAGCGTGCTTGCTCCCTGAGTGTGGCATTTGTTGGGCTGCAGGCAGAAGCATCACTCTGCCTGCTGGTCAGACTTGCAATCTGGATTACAGCCTTGACTGGAGATGACTGCTGGATGTGGTCAGCACATGTAATGTCTGTGGTGAACTCATTGGTCAGAACCATTTCACCCCTCCACCCTCCTTCCCAGGTGAATGCCACCAATGGTGTTATGATGATGTCCGGGTGTGCATAAGTGTGTAGAATAGTATTACCCAAATAAATATTTGGATAGGGTTACCTAGAATAACCTTTTGCAGAATTAATATGTCCACACAGAACGTATTCCGTACTTTGCCAAATGTAGGTACAGTAATAAACTAACACAGTAATCTAATACAAATGATCAATGCTATCAGCTGTCCACTGTCAACTGCTTATCAACTGCCGATAATTCTTTGTTTCATTGAAATGTGTCAGTCCACTTTTAATCACGTTGGGGTGGTCAGGATCCTTCCACAACAATGTTTGGATTTTATAAGGAGTAGGACATTTTCTGCATGGTTAACTTTCTTGAGAGACACTAAATGAAGGGTAAACTCCTTATAATGATGATGGTGATGACGATAATAATAGAGAACCTTGCACAAAAAGAATACAAGCACCGCCACAATAAAGTGTGTGTGTGTATATTCATTGGCTGTTATGTCATAAATACGAATATGAAGTAACAAAGAACTGGTATGAGCATGTACCAAGTAAAGTTATGCAGGAGGATGGTGAAGTAACGATACTCTAGGACTGTGATTTTCAGATGGATCGTGTAATCGAACACCGTCGGCCGGATATTGTTATATTGAATAAGAGAGACAAATACTGTCAGATCATTGATGTAGCCATACCCAATGACATGAATATTGTAAGTATAGAGGTTGAAAACATCACCAAGGACTCCGGATTGAAAGTGGAAATGGCAAGACTGTATGGAATGCGAGAGGGTTGATGTAAAGGTGATACCAGTGGTGATTGGAGCATTGGGCTCAATCCCATTGAAACTTCAAGACTACTTAAGGCAACTGGAAGATTGATGATGTCCTGCAAAAAGCAGCTTTATTGGGCACAGCACACATCTTAAGGAAAGTATTATCTGTCTGAGGACCTTGTTGTGACTCGACAGATGACGAAAGACTCCGGTGCATTTTTACCTACACTGTGTTACGAAGGAATAATAATAATAATAATAATGAAATTATTGTGTATAGTGCTCAGGTGCACTACAACTCATCAATTCGATGGCACCACTCATGTGTATCTTCTTTGGTGTGCTCAGTGTGGCAGTAAATCAGACTGAAACAGTAATAGTTCTCTATGATATTGGGTGGTGCCAATAACCAAGAACCAATTAAGATTAAGAAGACAAAACTAAAATTAAAAAAAAAAATCTCATAGCTTTGACATTTGAAAGCAACAAGTATATATGAAGAACACAAGAGTGCTATTTTGAATGCAATTCAGAGAAATGGTAAAAGAGTTCTGTGTCACCCATTGATTAATCTAAGTTATTTTTGGATGAAGAGAAAGATGACAATGAATTATTATGATGAATTCTTGGAGAGACCACAGAAGTATTAGTAATTAAATATAAGGAAATGAGTGGTGGTGGTCACACATGGATGGGTTTTTAGAATATTGGTCTACAAACTAAACAGGCATTAACCAACGATGGAACCTGAAAGTGGTTGGCTGGAATGCAGGAAATAATAACTAAATTTCCTTTAAATTACACTCTATCACCTCTACATAGAAGGACATACTAGATGATGTGGTTCTAGATTTGCAGGTGATTAAAAGGTGAGATGGTCATGGTTAGAATGTCTTTTTTTATCGCATATTTTCATTGTTTGTGATATTACAAACTCACTGCAAGAGAACTAATTGTATTGAGACCTATGCAGAAATTTGAACCATAACTCACAGAATTTCCCAGTCTAGAGCATGAACAAATGTCTCTCCATAAAAAGAAAAGTGTTATCATAAAAAGTATTCAAACCTATGTGAATATGACTCGACCACTCAGCACTGGCTGGCTTATAGCTGAAGAGATGGATTTCATAGGAAGTATGCTTGTTTTCCTACCAAAAAGTTTGGCTGAAGATTCTAAAAGATGGCTTACAGTTATAAAAGTGGGAAAATTCACCCTCAGGCCAGAGTACCACTAAGCACCTGAGGGAATCTGTTACTTATCTCAGTGAGTTGGTCTCTCTCTCTCCCTCTTTTTACTCTCCTTATATAATATGCTTATGTTGTAGTTGACAAAAGCACTAACTTTAACTTGTACAGTTGAGCAATAAAAACATGCATTAATTAAGAGTAGAGATTTAAACTCTTTGCATTATCTGCATAATATTATCCAGAAAGTTATATACAGAATATTCCCTAATCATTATGTTTATTGAACATAAGTCCATTAATCTATTGGATGTAAATTTGGAAAAGTAATGATACAAGTTAATAAAATATTTGAATGTTTAATTAAAGTCTAACATGACCATTATCTACACATGGAACCTACCTTACATTGTGAATAATCAGTGAAGAGCATATGACTAATTACCACCATACTAAAAGGGTAAACCTTCTTTTATAAGTCTATTCTTGTAGTATCTTCATTATATCTGGTTATGATTTGGTTCAAATTTAATAATACACAATCAAAAAAGCAAAGATTAAATCAGGTTGAATTAATATCATGTCTGTAAATAATGTAAAGACTATCGCTACAAGATAGTTTGTCTCACAGACAAGACAACAGATGTCTGGTCCAGGCATGTTTCTAATTTCTCCCCCAAATTTCTGTCTATAAAATCTAATACAATATTATTTACATAAAAATCTTATCAGTTCATTCATAATTGCAGCATCTAAGAAATCATTATAAGGCATAGAAATAGAATGGATTCTTCTTCTTCTTCTCCTCCTCCTCCTCCTCCTTCTTCTTCTTCTTCTTCTTCATCACTCTTTTTTCTTCATAACATCTTAGATAGAGGGTTTGGTTATATGGACAGTTGCAGGTGTAATTATTCTTAAAGCTAAGAATCAACTGGTAATCATTTGTTGTGAAGCTTTTTCCGAAACTTGTCTCAAGTTCAGTCCTATTACAAGGCACCATGGGCAAGTTCTTTCCACTATAGACCCTGGTCAGCCAAAGCCTTGTGAGCAAACGTATTAGATGGCAACAGAAAGAAGCCTATCGTATATATGAGGTATTGGTATCCAGAAGACCCAAGGTGGTAGGTAACGCTATGTAAGTGCTATGGAAGGACCATAGTTAAACTCTCAGTTCGATAACGATACAAGTGAGGAATCTAACGTGGGTCTTGTATTAGCATGTATATGTTAAATAAAATGAGACAACAAAGCCAAGGCTGTGTGGAATTTTCAGGACATTTATAAAGAGGAAGTTAGTCTTACAGCTGTTTCTGGGATATTAAAGGTATCCCTTCATCAGAGACGATATGAGAGAGTTAACTAGAGAGAAATAGTAGTGTTCAATATGAGGAGTTATTTTGGAAAAGGAAGCAAATAAGGAGTATATAGAGTTCCTCATATTGAACTCTAATATTTCCCTCTATTTAACCATCTCACATTGTCTCTGATGAAGGGATACCCTTAATATCCCAGAAACAGCTATAAGACTAACTCTCTCTATATAAATGTCCTGAAAATTCCACACACCCTTGGCTTCGTTGTCTCATTTTATTTAACATATACATGCTAATACAAGACCCACGTTAGACTCCTCACTTGTATCGTTATCGAACCGAGAGTTTAACTATGGTCCTTCCATCGCACTTACATAGCGTTACCTACCACCTTGGGTCTTCTGGATACCAATACCTCTCACATATCATCACCATCATCATCGTTTAACGTCTGCCTTCCATGCTAGCATGGGTTGGATGATTTGACTAAGGACTGGCGAAGCAGATGGCTGCACCAGGCTCCTGGATGTCCTTCCTAATGCCAACCACTCCGAGAGTGTAGTATATATATATATATATATATATATATGTATGTATACATATATCATCATCATCATCATCATCACTTAATGTCTGCTTTCCATGCTAGCATGGGTTGGACGATTTGACTGAGGACTGGTGAACCAGATGGCTACACCAGGCTCCAATCTGATATAGTATGTATATATATATATATACATACATACATGAAGGGGTGATGAAAGCCAGGAACTTTTCAGCATATACCCCCTTGTGTATATGTCAGTTGTAGGGTGAAATTTAAATTCTTAACCAAAAATATTAGACTTTTAGTCTAGGTACTTCGTTAATGATGATCAAAGATAACAATAAATAAAATAACATAAAAATGGTTCAGGTGAAAATATAAAAAAGAAGACAAAAAGACAAGTTTAATAATAATTCAGAGGAAATAACTCTAAAATAGGAGGAAGTTGTTTGTAAACAGATTTTTATGGAATGAACGATTACTTGTTCTGTAAGAAACTAACAACATAACTTCAGCTATTTTCATGGCTAATTCTGTAACTAATACCAGATTATTTCCTGAAAGACAGCCGCTATTTCTAAACAAACAACACGTTTGTTGGTTCATTTGTTTGTGTTTTATTGGAAAAAGTAGCAATATTTCCAGATATTCTTTAGTTTGGTGTAATTAAATGCTGCGCTGATGAAGGACCTCCAAAATATTTGTAATTTTATACACTACTCAAATATTGATTGTCAAAAACAACACAGGTCTAAATATTTGTTCCACAGAACTTTGTATTTTTATATATTTATAATGATTTTTTTTTTGTCTCTTTGTTATGATTTAGTGTTGGAAGGAAAGGGGCCATGACTTTGCAAGGGTCTCTGAACTATGCAAGGATCAAAATAATTTCAGGAGAGTTTAAGAGATAGAAATAGCTTCAGTTTTAGTAAATATTATCAAAAATAGATGTCAGATTGATTTTTCTTTTTTTTCTTTTTAAAACTGAATTTTTTAGTTTTTGTTTTTTTTTTCTCCCTGTTTACATGCATTTCCCCATGTTAACATGAATGATACAAACACTCATACATACATACACAAACACACATGCATACATATATACATACAGACATACATGCATATGCATACATGCATACTCATACACACACACACACACACACACGCATACATACGTGTGTGTACAAGTATTTTGTTGATACAAATACATAACTCTCTTGATTCAAGGTTTTCAACAGTAGGGCATCATGATGATGATGATGATGATGATGATGATGGTGATGATGATGATGGTGGTGGTGATGATGATGCAAGTAATATTCCTTATGGCTTAACCATGGGAAGAAGGACAACACCTTTAACTTTGTTTTGCAGAGTCTTTGAGAGGAAGGGATAAAGTTTATATTCAGCCCAAAGATCTTTCTAGAAATGTTTGCAACAAAATAGACTTAATGTACCCAAGAATAAAGCGGTGGGATGGAACTGGACAATAGATTTTTGTCAGCCAGCCAGGAATTGGTTCAGACCATTGAAAGAGTATCTATATAGTTTCCGTCATTCCAGTCTCACTCACATGGCCATTGCCAGAAGATATTTCCCCAAGATGTTGCTGTAGTATTGAACCCAGAACCATGTGACTGCAAACTCAATTTCTTAGTCATGCAGCCATGCTTAGTTTGTGTTATCAATTCTTGTCATTCATCAGGCAATATATAATAAAACAGTGCCTTCTAAGCACTAAACAGAGACCTCTTAGAGAGGCTACTCATCTGTTATTTAGTGGTATTAAGTATAAATGTGAGACAAATCTCCTCCTGGATAAGAAGCTAGACTATATCATGCAATATTCCATGTGTTCTGATATATATTGTCAATAGCTGCATGAAGTGAGGCAATATAGAATTAAGTATTTCTATTAAGAAACACAATAAAATTCATGGTAGGTTTAAATTTCTGGTCAATAGACAAGTTAGAAAATTACCATTTTCAAATCTCACAACGTGAGATATTCAGAAACAGTACTTTGTAGTAAAGATTGTTTGCCAACATAACATGGCAGTCCTGGTTTAGGACGAATGTTGTGAGACTTGAAAATGGCAATTTTATAATTTATAGATCAGTGACTAGTTGTCACTTTGAAAACTATATTTCGATTGGGAATTTGGCAGTGCCACCTCTAGCCAAGCAATTATTCTGTGCTGATGAAGAGAAATAACCCAGAAATCGCGATACACAGATATTGTTTTGAATTGAGTGGGGGTGCTAGATTCTCTTGTTCAAAAATATAAGGACAGAGATCATGTCGTATAGCCAGCTGGAAATGATGTCTCCTGAGGCTAAATTACAGCAACATTAGTCCTAAACCAGAACTGCCATGTTATGTTGGCAAACAATCTTTACTACACTAGACAAATTGTTTCAAACCTTATATCTCTGAGACCATCTCTTCTTTATAGACAGGCTAAATAAACGAAGCAGGGTTATAAGCCTTTGTCACAGAACACAGGAATTGTAGGAGACTATTAACTTCAGTTTCAATTCCTGATCTTGTGATCAATTGTCCAACATCAACATTCAGCATATTCAATCATTCATATTGTCTTATGTCTTACTGGCAAAGTAAACTTACCTCATCACAACCCGTTTTTATACTTAGCCATAAAGAGCTGACATAGATAATATAAATATTTAAATACAAATATAAATATATAATTATAAATACATAAATAGCTTAATCTATGCAGTTCATCACAATAGGAAGTAGGAACTTGTCTTATCATCATTGAATCCTCTTCATTTCTGAGTATTTCCTTCTTCTTTTGTATTTCCTGGTTTATATGCTGGTGCCTGTGATGGCTGGCAAGGCTGATTTTTTTTGTATGGAACAATTGTCCACAGAGGTCATATATGATGGTCGGTGAAGGCCTTGGTTAAAGTTGGTAGGTCTTTCTTCATAGATGTTTATCTTTATTTTTTTTTTTATGATATTCTTTAAACTGTTCTCTGCTGATCTTGATAATATCATACTGTGTTGCTCTTGGAAAACTTTCAGCATGTCTTTGGAATCAAGAACCTGAAACTACAAACCAAACTCATGGTGTATCAGGCCATGGTTGTTTCTGTCTTATCCTACTTTGGGTGAGTGGTATGTCTGGAAACAGGAATGATTTCTTCAACAAAAACTGCAACCAGTTACAAACATCAAGTGGGATGGCCATGTTAGCAAACTTCTGCTCCTTCAACAGGCCAAAACCAACAGCATTGATGCCATCGTCATCATCATCAAACATTGTCTCAGATGGGCCAGCCATGTCTACCGAACACTGGATCAACCATTAAGCAAAATAAATATGGGCTTAGGGCTTCAAGAGAAGTGGGGCACCACAGAAATGGTAAATGGTTTATGGTGCAAAAAAAAAAAATCACTTCAAACTTGCTCAAATAATAGTTAAAGTGGTTTATATGATGATGATGATCATCATCATCGTCGTTTAACGTCTGCTTTCCATGCTAGCATGGGTTGGACGATTTGACTGAGGACTGGTGAACCAGATGGCTACCCCAGGCTCCAATCTGATTTGGCAGAGTTTCTACAGCTGGATGCCCTTCCTAATGCTAACCACCCTGAGAGTGTAGTGGGTGCTTTTATGTGCCACCGGCACAAAGGCCAGTCACGTGGTACTGGCAATGGCCATGCTCAAAATGGTGTATTTTACGTGCCACCTGCACAAGAGCCAGTCCAGCGGCACTGGCAATGACCTCGCTTGAATGTCTTTTCACGTGCCAGGAAGGCGACACTGGTAACGATCACGCTCAAATGGTGCTATTTACGTGCCACTGGCACGGAAGCCAGACAGCTGCTCTGGCAACGATCATGCTCGGACAGAGCTCTTAGCGCTCCACTGGTACAGGTGCCATCACGATTTCGCTTTCACTTGCCCCAACAGGTCTTCGCAAGCCGTCCTAACTTAATTAGATGTATTAGAAAAGAGGGTGATGATGATGAAATGAAGTGAAAATATTTTTGAATGGTTTCTACAAATATTGGTAAAATAGGAAATTGATGTCTGTTAAAAGTGAAAGGAAGATTGGTATCGATGAATGTTTAATTGAATTGAAAGTGGGAAAATAATCTCTTGTACTCAAGATTGCCCACTGTGTATATATACATAATGTACAAATATACATATTTATTTATTTATTTATTTGCACATTGATGTTGAGACTTAGGTATAAGGGTAACTATTGAAATGTTTTTTTTATCTTTCATTCCCTTTCGAATTACTCTTATTCGTGGTTTGGGTTTTAACTGCCCTTTCCAGCATGTAAGGTGTCCTCTTAAGGTCATCTCTTTTGTGTATAAAAACGTACACCAATTTATATATATATATATATATATATATATATATATATATATATATATATTCTTTTACTTGTTTTAGTCATTTGACTGCAGCCATCCTGGAGCATCACCTTTAATCGAAGAAATCGACCCCAGGACTTATTCTTTGTAAGCCTAGTACTTATTCTAGCGGTCCCTTTTACTACAAGTATAGACACATAAACACATGTACAGATGTATTCACATACATACTGTCATGCATACAATTAACATACACTCACCATACATAATCACGCTCATGTACACACACACACACACACACACATATAAATTCACACAAACATATAGATATGCACACACAAGTAGACACACACACACACACACATATATAAATGCACACACATAGACACACACTCATATATAGCTATGCACACATACACATACAGATGCACACATAGACACACACATGTAGGTTCATACACATATAGATACACACACACATGAGCCAAGATTTACATAATAATCATAGATAACAGATCAACATTACACACCCTGTTGTGATGTGTCTAACAAATATTCAAACAGAATGTTTTGTATATACACCCATGTTTATATACAAGACGTGTTTATCGATCAAATCTTCTGGTTAAGTGAAATTATTTCTCAGGAAACTATAAATACATGGACAAATATTTTACAATAACGTACCCCCCTCCATTTCCGCTTCCTGGTCCTACTGGGGTTAATATATCCTCGCAGTGACTGGAAATATATACATGATACATACAATTCAATTAGAGGTTAAAATACCCTCATTGAGGGTTAGTAGTGTCCAATGAATCACTGGTTCATTGCCTAGTATTTTTTGTGAATAATAATATTGATAATAGGTCTAAATATAAATCTTGGTTTATAAATATTCAAAAGAAAATTTAGAAAATGGAGATGTAGCATTAATATAATTTATTAACTGCAAAAACCCAGCATATTCTCTTACAGCTGTTTCAATTTAGTCTAAAGATTAAATTCCAATGATTAAATCATTTTATTAGGCAAGATCTCATCAGAGGAGTAGAAAAGATATACCGTTAGGTTATTAGGTGTTGTGTTTTCAAATCATCTCAGCAGACTGAATATCATTTTGTTGCTAGTATTGGTATAAACCTGGGCCAGTGGTTCATAGGTTGTTTTAGTGGGTTATGGATAATGTAAATATATAATCAGAGTAATACTTAGTAAATAAATAAATAAATAAAAGTTAGATGGTGAGTTACGGTAAATAACAGTATCATATGAATGACAGAATAAATAAATAAATACTTTTGTAATTTGTTTATAAAATTGAGGGAAATTAATGTGAAAAAAATGGATACAACATATATTAACCCCGGTCAAAAAAACATTCATATTTTAATACAGTGCATATCTATATATATATTTATATATATGCACACATACATATTCATATACACAGCTAAGTAACAATATATGCATATATGTAAATATGCATACACATATATGTACATAAATGTGTACACAATGGATACAAATATGTATGTATAAAGTAGGCTGTCATGAAAATGTTCATATGTACATCTATTAATGTGAATTAATGCATATAAGTAACAAATGCCTAATAAAATGATTTAATTATTGTAATTTAATCTTTTAGGCTAAATTGAAACAGCTGTAAGAGAATATGTTGGATTTTTGCAACATATTTATTTTATTTTATCATTTCATTATATGTAAACCCTCACACTTTGTGTCTATCTTTGTATTTATTGTCCCTGCTCATCCTTTTCCTGGTGGCAAATAAATGAAATCATCTTCATCATCATCATCACCATCATCATTATTATTATTAGGCGAAGGAGTGGCTGTGTGGTAAGTAGCTTGCTTACCAACCACATGGTTCCAGGTTCAGTCCCACTGCACGGCATCTTGGGCAAGCGTCTTCTACTATAGCCTCGGGCCGACCAAAGCCTTCTGAGTGGATTTGGTAGACGGAAACTGAAAGAAGCCCGTCGTATATATGTATATATATATATATATATATATATATATATGTATGAATGTGTGTCTGTGTTTGTCCCCTTAGCATTGCTTGACAACTGATGCTGGTGTGTTTATGCCCCCGTCACTTAGCGGTTCAGCAAAAAGAGACCAATATTATAAGTACTAGGCTTACAAAGAATAAGTCCCGGGGTTGATTTGCTCGACTAAAGGTGGTGCTCCAGCATGGCCGCAGTCAAATGACTGAAACAAGTAAAAGAATAAAAGAGTATAAAACAGACACATAGGTGTTCGTATTAAAAAAAAAACCCTCTAGTCTTTCTACCCTAGAAGCTAACTATCCTTCATACAGTACAAGCTTTTGTTCTTTTGTACTATATAATCTGAGAAAACACAGACTAAATTTTGGCT
>NC_142933.1:7306063-7338563 GCF_046866305.1 Octopus bimaculoides
ATGTAAAAATGTATATCTACTGTAGTTTCATCCAAGATGAAAATGAATACCAATGTCCCATGTAGCAGGCATGATATTTGCTGAGAATTCTCAGCATGAAACCAGTGGTAGCCTTGTTAATCCAAAAATGAAGTATATGTATGAATGTATTATGTGTGTGTGTGTGTGTGTGTCTGTGGTAAGTAGCTTGCTTACTAACTATATGGTTTCGAGTTCAGTCCCACTGCGTGGCACCTTGGGCAGGTGTCTTCTACTCTAGCCTTGGGCTGACCAAAGCTTTGTGAGTGGATTTGGTAGACAGAAACTGAAAGAAGTCCGTCGTGTATATATATATATATATATATATATATATATACATATATATATATATATACATATATATGTATTATGCATGTATGTGTGTGTGTGTCAGTGTTTCCCAGTGTATTTACCTCCCCATAACTTAGTGGTTCGGCAAAAGAGACAGATAGAATAAGTACTAGGCTTACAAAGAATAAGTCCTGGGGTTGATCTGCTTGACTAAAGGCGGTGCTCCAGCATGGCTGCAGTTAAATGACTGAACCAAGTAAAAGAATGAGTACAGATAAACATGAATTATGCTGCAAACAACATAATTTACATGTACAGATGTTAAAGTAATTATCTGTATGAATGTTTCATGTGTTGCCTACACAATCTTCAGTGGACAAACAAAACTCTTACAATGATATATCTAATTTATAACAACACAGTGTTATGTGTTTTGAGTAAAAGAAACAAAGTACAAGAGAATAAGCCGAACAGCCCCAAATATGTGTAATATATATACATGCTTGTAACATCTCTTAGAAAATAAATATTTATCGGTTGACATAATAAAGTACCATAGTTTAAGAAAGGCTAAGTAGTAGGTGAAACCTTAACACATACATATACACTTCTTTATCTGGCTGATAAATTAATGTTAATGTCATGATAGGGATCTACAGCTTGAGAGAATGTAAAATGTGTGTGGGGGGGTGGGGTGGGGGTTATTTAACAAATAGTGGTTAGACCTAACTAGCTCTTAGAGACTATTTCCCACCCACCCTTCCCCGATATCTCTGATATCCATCTATCATTTTATCTGTCTACCTACCTAACTACATAAATATTTCTCTCCCCCCTCAGTTTATATACATATTCGTGTGTGTGTGTGTGTGTATGTGTGTATATACATGTATATATATATATATATATATATATATATATATATATATATATACACACACACACTGTAGTAGTAGTAGTAGTAGCAGTAGTAGTAGTAGTAGTAGTAGTAGTAGTAGTAGTAGTAGTAGTAGCAGCAGCAGCAGCAGCAGCAGCAGCAGTAGTGTAATGACTGTCACAATTAATTGGATCAAAAGTCGGTCAGGAACTAATAATAACAATAATAATAATATTAACAACAACGTCAATAATAATAAATCAAAAATTATAATAATAATAATAATAGTAATGATAATAATAAATAATAATAAACAACTAATAGTTGTTCTCTGTCATCCAGAGAAAAGTCATAAAATGACAACAAAATCTGGAATGCCGGTAAAATCAAGGAGAGACAGTTCCGGTCTGGTTGACAATTAAAAAATGTTTAATTTATTTCATTGTTCTGCTGTTGACCAGGAAAGCAATTCAAGAACAATTAGCCCAGAAACAAAGATTCAAGTTATATATATATATATATGCATGTATATGTGTGTGTGTGTGTGTGTGTATATATATATATATATATATATATATATATATATATATATATATATATATATTTATGCATACATGTTTGTGTGTGTGTGTGTGTGTGTGTTATTGCTGACCATACGTACTAACCAACACTCTAACCACTCAGCTATGTGCCTTCACTTGAATAAGTATCTTGAATAAGTCAGTGTTTTTCCCTTTGTCAGAGGGGGAAGGACAGGGTCTCAGATGCCAGTTAGGGAGAAACGAAGAGGACAATAAACCATGGCTCATGAGATGCTACTAGAATGGGCAGTATCTCAAGATGCCAATTCCAGACAAGAGACCTGATCTGAAAATTTATAACAGAGGGCTAACAGCACCTGAAGGGCCAGGAGGTTGGGTGAAACTGGGTTAACTTATTAGCTCTATTGCCCAAAGAAACCTATCCATCACATCTTTTCAGATTTTACGCAAGATAACATGCCAGACATTTAATTAAGACTTCCTTCCATAAATGTTGCAGGTAGATACACAGATATATATGTGTGTGTGTGTGTGTGTGTATGTATAAAATCAACATTTAATGTCCATTTTCCATGCTGGCAGGAGTTGCACAGTTTGACAGGTGCTGGCAAGGCCGGAGAGCTGCACCAGGCTCTAATTGTCTACTTTGGCATGATTTCTATGGCTGGATGACCTTCCTAATGCCAACCACTTTACAGGGTGTAATGGATGCTTTTTAAATGGCACCAGCACCAGTGCTTATTATACGGCACGAACATGAGTGCTTTGGGTGGCAAACTTGCAGAAACATTAGCACGCCGGGCGAAATTCTTAGCGGTATTACGTCTACCATTACATTCTGAGTTCAAATTCCGCCGAGGTCGACTTTGCCTTTCTTCCTTTCAGGGTCAATTAAATAAGTATCAGTTACGCATTGGGGTCGATGTAATCGACTTAATCCCTTTGTCTGTCCTTGCTTGCCCCCTGTGGGCAATAAAGAAATAAATATTTTAAGTGTCATAAGAAATATTGGATTGCAAATCCTTCAGCAAGTCCTTCCATTACAATATATCATACTTCTTTATGGTATACCAGTCATACATTATGGTACAATTGATACATTTATAGTATATCAAATGTACATTATATCAAAGGATACAACATATATTTACCATATAACAGTTGTACACTATATATATATATATATATATATATATATATATATATATATATATATATATATATATATATATATTATTATATGGAAAAAGTTCTATAGGAGTTGTGTGAGAACTGCAATGCTGTATGGGAGTGAGACAAGGTGTTTGAGAGAGAGAGAGAGATGGCAATTTTGAGAAGGACTGGGAGAGCAATGATGAGAGAAATGGGTGGGGTGAAGCTGTTTGATAAGAGGAGGACTGAGGACTTGATGGGGATGCTGGGGTTGGAGGAAACGGTGGAATGGTTGGCAAGGGCGAATGGCTGTGAGGTGGTATGGGCATGTACTGAGGAGGGATAAGGGGCATGTTCTGAGGAGGGTGGTTGAGTTTGCGGTAAATGGATGGTAAAAGTGAGGTAAATCGAGGAAAATGTAGAGGGGACAGGTGGAGGAGGAGATTGGGAGGGTTGGCTTGAGAAGGGAGGACACCCAAAACTGGGCAAGATGATGTGAAGGCGGTTGTTATGGCATTGAGGGAGATCCAGCCATCCCTGTTAACGGGGACAAAACCCGGATTCAAAATGATGGATGATGATGATATATATATATATATCATCATCATCATCATCATTTACACTTATAACATATCATTCAATGGTTGAATTATACTCAGTATATAGCAGGGTAGCGGTGCTGCTCTTAGGAAACACACAGGATTTTTTAACCCACATTTCTGTATGCTTTTCTCCTTCTGGAAACCATGGAACCATCTTACCGAACAGAGGCAATTAAAACCACCCAATAATTATTAAGTTCTAATACTTACTGAACATTTATTATTTTCAATCTGACTTCATTAAGTCCATTTTGATGAGCTGTTGTGACACATTTCTAATCAAGAAGTCCTGTCAGTCTTTGTCACACTGACGTGAGGAAAGCTCATAGCGAAGCAGGTAATGGAATGATATGGCAATCTCTATGCTTCTGATATAAGACATCTGCATCCTAAGTTTGTTTATGCATGTAATTTTGGCTTCCTGTGAAACTGGCTGGGAAAATGTACGACTGACCAATTCTTTTGTCTTCATTATTGTTGAGGGCATATTTCTCCTCTACAAAATTTAAGCAGAAAATAACTAAAAAATATCAAAGGAAAGATATTTTATAAAAAATTCTAAATCTGTAACTAAACCGGAAATAATCAATAACACCACTAAAAACAATAGCTCTGTACGGATTACCATATAAAATGTATGTTTGATAAGCTGAAAACAGCGAGAGCATAAGTGCAACAAGGAAACTGCCATCTGTAAGTTTGTGGCATTTTGTTTTTTTATTTATTTATTTATAATATTATATATTAGGCGTAGGAGTGGCTGTGTGGTAAGTAGCTTGCTTACCAACCACATGGTTCTGGGTTCAGTCCCACTGCGTGGCACCTTGGGCAAGTGTCTTCTACTATAGCCTCGGGTCGACCAAAGCCTTGTGAGTGGATTTGGTAGACGGAAACTGAAAGAAGCCCGTCGTATATATGTATATATGTATATATATATATATATATATATGTATATATATGTATATGTGTGTGTGTGTGTGTGTGTGTGTTTGTCCCCCCAGCATCACTTGACAACCGATGGTGGTGTGTTTACGTCCCCGTAACTTAGCGGTTCGGCAAAAGAGACGGATAGAATAAGTACTAGGCTTCCAAAGAATAAGTCCTGGGGTCGATTTGCTCGACTAAAAGGCGGTGCTCCAGCATGGCCGTAGTCAAATTCCCAAATGACTGAAACAAGTGAAAGAGTAAAGAGAGTATAATTAATTAACCCTTTAATTTAAGAGAATCATTCTTCAAACACATACATGCATGAACAAATACATTAAATACAGGGGTGTATTTAAAAGGTGTCAATATGTTCTTCAGTTGGGGTGGGGGACAACGAACCAATAAAGGAGTTTTTTTACATGGTCGCTCAACCTACTAAAAACAACAGCAAAATGTTACTCAAACCAAGCCGTACAAGTCTTTAAAAAGTATTAACTGGATACTTTTTCTTCAAACTTAAGCTTTAAACAAAAAGCTAAAAAGTAAGTCTTGAATGGAGTACTTTTGGCCATGCCTCTGCCAGGTTAGGACTGACCTAGGGCTAAAACAACTTAAAACATACAAGTTAAAGAGGTAATCAATTAATGGCACGTACGTGAATTTCACAGCTTCTAATGGACTAGAAAAGTCTTTTGATAAACATTCATATATCACAAATATACGAGCGGTTCTTTTCTGTATTCATTTGAAAAGGTAATTGAGAGAGAGAGGGGGAGAGAGAGAGAGAGATCGACCGTTCTCGCTCTCTCTAAGAGATAGATAGAAACGGCAAGAGAGAGGTATGGAGAGATGGATAGATAAAGAGGTGGGGGTGCCATTTGTGTCGGAAGTCCTTTTACGGTACACAAAAGAAAAGGTTAATGGATTCGTTGTTAAGGAACATTATAAAAAACACGAGGAGGTCCCCCTTAGAACGAAGAAAAATAATTTACTCTTTCTTTTTTTTTTTTTGCCTTTTCGTTGTTTTGATAGAGTTCAAGAATTTTATTTGTTCTCTACTTTTAACCTCATTTCAATTTGACCTCGAGACGAAAAAAAACATCGACATCCCTAACTCAAGTCGCTTAATGGGTCACTGCCAGTTCTCTGTCTCTGTATGCGTGCGCGCGGCCTGTATACACACACACCTGTACACGTGTAAACTTTTACCTAACCTTACATTCACGGCATATCAACTTGTTGCACTCATTTCTATGGGTTTTGTTTCCAGACTTGAAACACTTCATACCAGTAAAGCCGCTCTATTTGATAAACAATCTTTATCTTTGTTTTGTCTTCGTCTTTCATAGCTTTTATGAGACACTTTACAAGACAAACAATCATATCTAAAAGCATTTATATCTCAATAATACCTGTTCGTGTTGCAGGTATTTCCAGAGATTGTCGCACAATGTTACAATTAATGTGTGGGGTGTCGTTTGACTTGCTTGTGACTTTAGTTTTTTAAGTAAATTGGTTTCAGTACATTTCATGTGTAGAAAGCTTGAAAAAAGTAAACGGTAAAAATGGTGGTGGTGGTGGAATAGGTTTCTAAATGACCAATAGTATTTTCTCTTTTCTCGTTCATTCATTCTCTCTTTGAACACACACATACTTGTAAATATCTATATATTTAATGATATTTACAGTTCTAAATTTTTTTCACATCAATGTTGATATAAAGATTCTTCAAAGTATCTAGCTGACAGAAACGTTAGCACGCCGGGCGAAATGCTTAGCGGTGTTTCGTCTGTCTTTACGTTCTGAGTTCAAATTCCGCCGAGGTCGACTTTGCCTGTCATCTTTTCAGGGTCCTTAAAAATAAGTACCAGTTGAACACTGAGGTCGATGTAATCGACTTAGCCCCTCCCCCCGAACTTGCTGGCATTGTGCCAGAATTTGAAAGCAAGATAAAGACTCTTCTGTATTCCTGCATTTAAATATTCTCTTCTACTCTAGGCACAAGGCCCGAAATTTTTTGAGGGAGGGAGGGGGCCAGTCGATTAGATCGACCCAGTATGCAACTGGTACTTAATTTATTGACCCCGAAAGGATGAAAGGCAAAGTCGACCTTGGCGGAATTTGAACTCAGGACGTAAAGACAGACGAAATACCGCTAAGCATTTTGCCCGGCGTTCTAACGTTTCTGCCAGCTCCCTGCCTTCTTGCATTTAAATATTCCACAGGAATTTTTGTGACTGTTCTTTGCTGTTGTTTGGTGCCTTGTATTCTTGGGTCTCATAATTTCTCCAGTTCCAATGGAAGCACTTATCTAAATAATTTAACATGAAATTTAGGAAATAAGTTTGGTTTTTCTTTGTAGACTACACACACACACACAGCTATAATTCTCATTTATTTGGTAAGTATACTTGTGAATTAGTACTGAATAGAAGCAATCATCATCATTATAGTTTATTTCAACAGACTGGAATAAGACATTCCGAACTAAATACTGCATTCATATATTAGTGTTCTCTTTGCATATGTGTCACCTTGAAAGAAAAGTATTTGGTTAGAAAGTTAGAAGAGCTTTTGTACAAATGTCCATTCTGTCTTTTAAAAAAACATAATAAACAAAAATAGTTCAGTTGAGTTACAAGGGAAAAAAAAGAACAAAACAAAACACAAAGAAACGAACCAAAAGCTCTGCAAATGTCATAATAAAACTAGAAAAATCATTTTGTCATTTGTTATAAAACTAAACTTCAAAATCTTAAGCAGACTGAGGTGCAAGACATAATAGATACAATGGATTTATTTCAAGTGCAATTCAAAACCTGTTATATGTGAGATGAGAAACTATCTTTCATATTATGTAGGCATATTCATACAATAGACATTTTGAAAAAAAAAAAAAGCTGATGATTCATTTTGTTGCTATTCAGAATTTCTGGCTATTTGTCATTGTTTCAGGGGACAAAGGGCTGCATTTTTTGTCTTCTCAATGATCACATACAACCAAGAAGCATTGCAGTGTATCATCTATTTATTTTTATTTTTTTCCCTACTGTATATATTGCACACTTTTTATATTGCTGTTGACAGCTGTAGTAGAGAGTTATCACCAGTCAGCAACATAAACACAAGTGTTTTTATGCATCACAAACCCATATGAGAGAGAGAGAGGTCCTCTTGTGGTAAATAATGTAGTATTCTGTGTTCTAACACAACATCCACTTTTCGTGGAATATAAATATTACCATATATCATCATCCTCATCATTTAGCATTCGCTGTCCATGCTGGAATGGGTTGGATGTTTTGACCAGAGCTGGGAAGCTGGAAGGCTGCACCAGACTCCAGTCTGATTTGGCATGGTTTTATGACTGAATGCCCTTCCTAACAGGTGCCATTTGTGTGACACTGGTATCTGTCAAGACTGTGATTTTATAATGTATAACACTACCAATTGAGTTGCTCATGTATGATTGGTGCCATATTTCTGTTGATGAGTTCATAATAAGGCTGAAACATCTGCAATTGTCTCCTTTATTTGTCAAAATAATATCAATATTATTATTGTCATTGACTGTTTTTTTTTCTTCACTCACATAGTTGCTTTTAATTAGCATTTTTATGCACACTGCATCAAAATATATTAGCAGTAATTTAATTATTGTATTTCATACAGATAGCATCTCTAAGTAGTCGATTTATGATAAGTGAATAATCAATATTTTGTAAAAATAAATGTAAAAGTTTGATACGAGGGAGATTTATAATTAATTTTTCAATACATGGATAGAGAAGTACTTGTTAGGTTCTCTCACTTCTCCTGCCAAGCAAAATCTTTTCATAATTAATCAATTAATAGTAATAGTACCACCAGAGAACTGGAATCTTGCTAGTTGACTGTTGAGATTTTAGCTTCTATATCTCTCTAGTATCTGTTAGTGTGAGATTGTTGAAATGTGTTTTGGAAAATAATCCTAGTTTACTGACAGATGCAGGCATAGATTAAGTTTAATAGATTAAGTTTAATAGTTTTTGCCTCTGTTCAGAAGAAGCATTGTTCTGTTTATTTTTTTTATCTGTTTTTATTTTTGTTGTAAATCAGTTTGAATAAAGGAAAAATTATTTAGAAATAATTTCCTTGTTGTTGCCGAAGTTGTTTTTCAAGGCAATAAACAAACACAGACTTTATTTCATAGTTTTATTGAAAAACTCAATAAACAGGTCATGTTACAGTTAATACCTGATCAGCCACCTGATCTATATAGGGAGAACAGTGGATAAGCAGTGGAGCGCACCAGAAAATAGATGTGAAATAATCCAATTGCATCACATAAACAAGACTGCATCATCAGCATCATCAGTCAGCATCCGTTCAACCCATGCCACCGTCTTCCATGCTGGCAGAGGTTGGACAGCTTAACCCTGTCATGCTGTATTCCTGCTATAATGGGAACAGGTTAAACATCCTCACCGCTGGATTCCAGGTAAAACAATAACAAACCACATGCATAGAAAAAGAAGATGCAGGTGATTCTGCTTGTTAATTTGCCTGTGATTGTTACTCTTGATCTGTATATACAATTATTTATTATTTTGCTCCAGAGCCCAGGTGGACTTAGACACAGGGACCCAGCTTTGAGAGGGTCTAACAAGTGAGAAGATCTAACAAGTGAGAAAACTGCATTGAGCCCCTGGTTTCTGTTTTGGCATGGTTTATATGGTTTGAGGCTGTTGCTAATGCCAACCACTTTACAAAGTGTACTGGATGCTTTTTTCCTCAACCCCCAGCATCAGTGGGGTTATCAAGTACCTTGTAAAACAAAGAAAAAGACCTTTCAGCTGAGTGAGGTCATAGAAGACAAAGAGGTAAACCTATGCCATGTAGTGAGAAGCTAAAGTATGATCGAGGGACAGGGACAGGTGTTTCACTATAGAAGACCCATATGGTTACCCTGGTTAGTCCACATTGCACTGTAAGGTGCATAGAGCCAGTTTCTCTAGTGTATACATTCTACCCTGGATAGGATGCCAGTCCTTCGCAGGATCACTCTTTTTTACCAGTTGAGTGAACAGGAGCAACATGAAATGAAGTGTTTTGCTCAAGAACACAACACATTGCCTGATCCAGGAATCGAACCATGAGTCCAACACCCTAACCACTAAGCTATGTGCCTACACTACATGGTTATCCTACCTCACATTATGTATGGATAGGTGGGAGTATGTGAAAAGAAGACAGGTGTAAATTGTTTGTATAGTTATGAGATATAATTAAAGGTGTGTACAAGTAATCTTTTGTCCTAATTGTAACTTTATCCAACAATGGGAAAATGGCAGGATTTCTTTTCTCAAATGGATTCTGTCATTCACCTTTGGGAAAATTATGTTTCTGTTAGTTTAGAATACTGATTAACTCAAAGACTGTCTGCCAGGACACAACACTGGGGTGGCCCTAAAAATATTCAGCTATATATTGCATGTACTTTGTTTCTTTTTTTTTTTATGACTCAGTGTGTGGTTAAGAAGCTTGCTTCACAACCAGGTGGCTTCAGGTTCAATCCCTCTGTGGGGGAACTCAGGCAGATACTTAATACTATATTCCCTGGGCTAACCAAATCCTTGTGAGTGAATTTGTCAGCAAAATGTGTGAAGTGGTTGGAATTTGGAACGGTATCTAAGGAAAGAAGTCTTGCCAAAGTAGACATTGGAGCTCAGCACGGCTGTCTGGTTCGTTGGTTCCTATTGAACCAGCCAACCCATGCCAGTATAGAAAAGGTGATGTTAAATTATGATGATTTGATGATTGTGTGTGTACCCTTGCCTTGACATTATGTCATCATCATCATCTGCTTTCCATGCTGGCATGGGTTGGATGGTTTGACTGAGAACTGGCAAGCCAGGAGGCTGCACCAGGCTCCAATCTGATTTGGCAAGGTTTCTACAGCTGGACGCCCTTCCTAATGCCAACAACTCTGAGAGTGTAGTAGGTGCTTTCTACAGACCACTGGCACGGGTGCCAGTCAGGCGGCACTGGCATTGACCATGCTCAAATAGTGCTTTTTATGTACTACCAGCACAGGTGCCAGTCAGGTGGCACTGGCATCAGTCACGCTTGAATGGTGCTTTTGTGTAAATGAGTAATGTTCATTTTCCAGTCGTTTATGAAAAGCCTGTCTGCCCATGAGAAAACAGGTGAAGGGTTAGTGACGGGAAGAGCCTCCAGACATAGAAAATCTGCTTCAATGAAATCTGTTTGACCCAAGTAAGCATGGAAAAGTATACGTTAAGATGATGATTTAAGTAGATGTGACCTAATAATAATATTTATCCTGTGTAGTGTTGTACAGATTTTCTTTTATTAGGAAAAAGTACCTACATTTTCTTATTTTTCTGAAGTGAGTCATTTGGACTGCACCAACATTATTTTCATTGTCTGCTGTAATATTAAAGAAAAACGGTTGGAAGCCAGCGAGCAGAAGGAAGGTTATTAGCTTAATTAACTTGTGATAAATAAGTATCCTGTTCTGTATGCGCTGCAAATCACAGTGTGATTCTGTCTCTGTCAGTAGGGTGCCAGATTAAAAGCTAGGGGAGCTTTTATGTGGTCACTTGGCCTGCTAGAAATAGAGGCTACATCTCTCACAAATTATACACAACTGTTAAAGAAAAGAAAACAGTGCATTTAGAATTGCATATATGACTGAAATTAAGATAGGACTGTCATGGCTGGAATGCCTTTCGTCATTGGTTTCATCAACAAAAGTTGATATGTTGTTGATGACTGTTCATATCGCAAGCCAGCAAAGGGGCCTATATGTGTCAGTCTGTATGTTAGAAATGGTGGCTAAATTTCTCTTAAATCACACCATTTTATAAACAGGCAAAAGAAGTGATTTAATCTAAGGTACACTATACCTTGGCATGAATGGAATACTTTTTATGATGTCTGTTTGAATTGGACCCACATATAGGCTAAACAGCTACGATGACAAGAACAGCCAAGATAACAATTCTGAGTCCCAAGCTAAGGTATGACAATTGTTAGATCAGTCCACATACCTTGTAAATCCCTGATGACACAAGCAGTGAAACTATTATAATTGATGACTGCTAAGAATTTGTGTATTTAGCCATGTCTAGATTTTCATTTGGGTGTGGAGGAAGAAATAGGAAATCACTTCCAATGCGATGATTGAAAGAAATCTTTGGTTTTTAATGGCTGACTTTCCTTCTTCTTCTTCATCATCATCATCGTTTAACATCCACTTTCCATGCTGGCATGGGTTGGACGGTTTGACTGAGGACTAGCAAGCCAGGAGGCTGCACCAGGCTCCGATCAAATTTGGCAAGGTTTCTACAACTGGATGCCCTTCCTAATGCCAACCACTCCGAGAGTTTAGTGGGTGCTTTTTACGTGACACCTTGAATGAATATGATTGTGATTAGCACTTCAAAATGAGATGGATAATCCTTGGTTATGCAAGTTGTCATTGTTTGGGGAGGATCTTAAATTTTAATTCTTCATCATCGTTATTCAACATTCGTTTTCCAAGCTGGGATAGGTTGGACAGTTTGACAAGAACTGGCAGGCCAGAGAACTGCCCCAGACTCCTTTGTCTACTTCGGTATGGTTTCTATGGCCGGATGTCCTTCTGAATACCAACCACTTTACAAAGTATATTGGGTGCTTTTCATGTGGTACCAGCAGTGTTACCCAACAAAGATCCCTCACCTGAGAGAGGGAGTGGTACAGAGGGATGTAGATCTGTGCCAGTTTGAGAAGTTAAAGTATAAAAGAGGGATAGAGATAGGTGTCTTTCTGTAGAGGAGATACTCAGCTACTCCAGCAAGAAAAGAAAGAGAAGGAAAGAAAGATAGAGTGAAAGATAGAAATAGATGGTGCTGGAGATGTATTGGGACATACCAGCAAAGTACAGAGGGGGTGGAATATGAATGCACTGAAGGGATAGAGGGTGGATGTTCGATAAGAGTGTGAAATCAGGTGTTTAGAGATGAAGGAGAGATGACTACAGCAAGTGATGGTAAGACAAGTTGGAGTGATTGGGGGCAATGGTAGATATGTGAGGGCATGGGAAGTGTGTGCAGGTAGGCATATGAGGGAGAGTGGAGGGCAGCAGTGGGTGGTAATCATGGGTAGGGGAAGAGATGTTGGGGAAATGTAGACGACTTCGGAACCTACTGGAACTCTTCTGGATGGTCTCCTTGTTTAAGTTGGTGAATGCTGCCATAATCCTTGCCTTCAGTTCATCTTTGGTGTTACAAGGAGTTTTGTTGGTCTCTCACTCAAACGCGTTCCACACATAATAATCAAGGGTGTTGCAGTCTGGGGAGTTAGGTACTCAGCTGTAACGAGTGATGTGGTCGCAGAAATTGTCTGACAGCCATGACTGGGTTCTTCTGCTTGTGTGGCATGGTGTAGAGTCCTGTTGACAGACATACGGTCTTCCAGCAGCCAGCCTCTCAACTCAGGACAGCACTACTTCTTCTAGGCACTTGATGTAGGCTTCCATTTTGAGTGTGAGGCTGTGTGGGAAGATGAATGGAAGCATAATGTCACCATCACGAGTGATCCCTCCAAACATCATGATGTTGATTGGATGTTTGATTTTTATCACTCTCGGTACATGTCCTCAGATTGACACCCAAACACTCTGAAATGTTCATATTGAAGCTTCCATTGTGAATGCCAAGCAGTACAGCATGTCGTTTCCAAATTTCTGGCAGAGTGAATTTTATCATGGTGCTGTTTTTTTCACAGACAGTGCCCAACTGACCCTACTATACCTTGTATTCGACAAAATCAAAACAAACAATGTGCAAGCACAAAATTAAAAATATAAAATGGTGACAATTTACCCATTATACTCTGTACAATGATTCTGGAATGATATTGATGGTCAATTATAATTCTGGAATGATATTGATGGTCAATTATAATTCTGGAATGATATTGATGGTCAATTATAATTCTGGAACGGTAATGGTGCTGCTATATTATCATTCCAGAATGATAGCATAACACTACTACCATTCCAGAATCAGCACAGTATAAATATTTTGGAATGATAGTGTTGGTGTTATAACTTTGGATCAATATTGATGTTCTGTTGTAATTCTGCAATGGTAATTGTGCTGGACTATTATCATTTTGAAATTGTATTGATATTGTATTATAATTCTGGAATGATAGTAACACTGTTGTATCATTCTGGAATGATATCTATGCCATAATGTTATTCTGGAATGTTGCATATTTAACCTTCACTGACCTTGTGAATATATATATAAATAGTGCACACATATTTGCAGTTTTATTAAAAGCAGTTGCGTTACAGAGCTGCATTTATATACATATTGTTTAGATTGATTTGAAATAATCTCAAATATACTCTAAACTAAATATTTATCTTACATTATCTTTTTCTTTCCCTGTCTGTCTGTCAGTCTGCTTGTCTGTCTGTCTATCTGTCTCTCTCTCTCTCTCTTTATTCTTTGCTTATGGAGATATCTTTGAATTTGAAAAAATTCTGTATCTTAGCAATAACTCCATGAAGCAAAAAATAACTTCTACCTGACTGATTGGCCGGTTAGAAATGGCAGCCAAATCTCCCTCCTGTTACTCCCTATCATCTCAGCAAGGGGAAGGGATATGTGTATTTGGGGCAGGGTGAATACCTTTTATCATTAATCTGTTCAAACAATAATAACCTGGTTAAACAACAGCAATAACTTATGTTTTCACATTCCTATTCATGACGGTGAGTGCAGTGACTAATAAATTATAACATTTAATAATATTGATGAAAATGATGGAAAAAGCTGTAATATTTCCTGTGAGATTTGAATGGTGTGTCTGCTGTAAACCATCTAGCTGGGCTAATGACTACACATATATTACATATATTTCAATAATAATAAAAGGGTAAAATTAATTAATTAATTGATCAATTAATTAGTAATTAATAATTTTACCAAGCGGTTCGGTACATTAAAATAACCTTTTTTAGGTAAAATTATACAGATATTCTATAATTCTACCGAGGTTGACTTTGCCTTTCATCCTTTTGGGGTCGATAAATTAAGTACCAGTTATGCTCTGGGGTCGATGTAATCGACATAGTCCGTTTGTCTGTCCTTGTTTGTCCCCTCTATGTTTAGCCCCTTGTGGGTAATAAAGAAATAAGAAACGTTAGCACGCTGGGCGAAATGCTTATTGATATTTCATCTGTCTTTATGTTCTGAGTTCAAATTCCGCCGAGGTTGACTTTGCCTTTCATCCTTTCAGGGTCGATAAATTAAGTACCCGTACTGGTGTTGATCTAACCAACTGGCCTCCTACCCAAAAATTTTGGGCTTTATGCCTAGAGTCGCAAAAAGTCAAAAACTAACTTGTTGACACACTTTTTAATGCAGTCTTCTCATTTTCTGCCATTCAAATTCTCTAAATGTAACAAAGCAGACAAAGAAATATGCCAGCACAAATAATTGGACCAGCAAATAATTTCCTTCCATCTAACATTTTAATGGACTGCACTGAAGAAGTTCATCTTAAACATGTATCATCTTCAGATATGTCTTCAAGTGTCTTCAAGTGTCTGCTGAATTTTTGCTAAAGTCTCCACACAATTGCTATTTCTCCATTTATTTATCATTTAAATATAACCAGTGAGCTGTGAGCAGTCAGGTATGAAGTGCCAAATATAATCAACCAAGCATGACCAGTGACTGAAGCAGATTCCTATTCCCTGATCTATTCCAGGCAACAGCAAAAATGTTATATAAACTAGATATTTCTAGCATAATATGCTTGTTTAGGTGTTTTTGTTTTTATTTTTTTTATATCATTATAATAAGCACGAAAAATAGTGGTGGAAGAGAATAGGCCTTCGTCTAAATAGAGCAAAGTTTAGCTTTCTAAATAATAGCTGTTTTGGTTTGATTCACACCAAGTAATTTATAGTTTAGTTAGAAATACCCAGAAAAAAAAAGCAAAAACAGTTTCTATCAGATGTTAACAGTTAAGATAGGCTAACTTGATAAATAATTGTTTCTTAGATAAGCATGAAAAGTGGGATCTTTAAAGGGAACATTAAAATATTTACAATCATGCCTTTCTAAAGAGTTTTAGCCATGTAAGTGAAGCGAGGTGATCTCAAAAATAAATTAAAACTAAGTTGCACCATTCTGCACCAACTGACAATAATTCTTCTAAACAGGCATGGAAACTCTGAACAATAATACTATAACAATAATAATAACAAGAAGAACAACTACTTATCAAGCTTCCACCCTCTCACCTAACACACACACACACACACACACAAAATTTAGCAAAATACAGATAATAGAAAATGACAAAATATTTAAAATTTAAGCATCTTTTTAAAATAACAGAATCTATGAACTCTGCTGCAATCCTTGCTTGTTCTATAGGAATGAATTCTTTAGAAATCCTAGAATTACGATAATCTAACATCACTCCTTGTCAAATGAAAATTTCAAGGCTTGTTTTTGTTTTGATATTTTTTAATCTTTATCTCCAAATTTTTTTTTCTCCAGATTTCGTAAAACTGCCTTCATTCTTAATATTTTGTTTAGTTTTATTTATGTTTGTTTGCAGATAAGCACATTGTGTGTGTGTGTGTGTGTGTGTGTGTGTGTGTGTGTGTGTGTGTGTGTGTGTGTGTGTGTGTGTGTGTGTGTGTGTGTTTCTGGTTAGAAAACATTGAAGGTTGATAGGAGGGAAAAACCATAAATGTTTGGTAAACGACACAATAAATAGTAAAATATATAATGTATAATAAAGTATATATAATGTATATATAATGTTTGAATAATGGACTGTTTACAGTCATTGGGAATTAATTCTGACCTAACAGATTTATAGCTTGCGATATCTGTGTGTGTGTGTAGAGAGAGAGAGAGAGAGAGAGAGAGAGAGAGAGAGAGAAAATAATATACGCATGTGTGTGTGTATATGCAAGGATGGAAAAGTGGATGTTAAATGATAATGATATATATGTATGCATGTGTATGAATGTGTGTATATCTCTCACTCTCATATATATGATATATATATATATATATATATATATATATCATCATGTGAGTGTATGTATATATTTATACCTGTGTGTGAGTGTATGTATATATTTATATCTGTGTGTGTGTGTGTGTGTGTGTGTGTGTGTGTGTGTGCAAAGATGTATGTTTTGTGTTTCTATTTCTTATGTCGACACCTCGTCTGTTGACAGGCCGATGACTGCATCAGTGAAACTGAAAGAAATTCATCTCTATTCAGTGACTGGTTAACTAGGATGCTAGGATGTCATTTGATTCTATGTTAATAGTAACAACAATGATGATGATGATGATGAAAGGCTACGAAACTGGTTAAGAAGGGGTTATTCAGAAGGGGCAAAGCAGGAATTCACATAACTATGAAATTTTCTTGCAGTTCATTTCTGTTTCAAACAAGCCACTTTGTGTTGTGAGAAATAAAAAAAATAAAAAAAATTGTTGCTCTGAAATAAAGATGGCTTCTGTATTCTTTGGCTTTCTCTAGAATTTTTGTTATCTTTTTAGACATTTATTTACTTTTTATCAGAAATACACTGACTGAATGGTGTTTTCATTTGGTGGACAAAGCCTGCTTACTTCACTGGCTCCACGATGTGTTGGCTTCTGTGCGATCAGATTACTTAGCTAGTGTCCATCAAGTCCCTAGAACAAACCACGCATTGCTGCCATTTTCTCTGATACTTTTTTTGTGGTGTAAAAAAAAAAAAAAAGCAGCAAGTTTTATAGTTTAATTTTCTCACCAGAAAGCACTCTCTTCTCATCATCCTCACAGTTGCGATTCTCATCACCATCCTCGTCCATCAACCTGCTCCATAAAGTCTGTAAAATATTCCTCGCTGGTTTCGTAACAGTAGTTCATTTTTAAGGACATATTCTTTAACTTTGCAAAACCAAATTGAATCTTCTTTTCTTATAAGATTCTTCTCTGGAAATTTTGGATTACTGACCTCCTGTCTTGGGGGAAAGAGATTAAAGGTTATATGATCATGTGACTGAGCTGAAAAGTTGCTAAAAAGTTGATGAAGGAGGTAAGTAAAACAAAAACAGTCTCAATACTTCTTTGACTGAAATTCTTTATTATTTTGTCTTTTGTCTCCTTCAGGTATCTTTTGGAGCATCATTTTTCTTTAAACATCTGCATCACTTTAGCTCAGTATTTCTCAACTATTTTTTGCCTATGGACCCCATTTTATCCCTATTTCACTCTATTGGACCCCCATAGCCATTTGACCTTTTTGAAAAAAATATTCTGTTATAATTTTGTAATTAAATATTTTTAGGAAATGTTTAAGAAGTTAAAATATTTTGTTTTATTGCAGAAGTTTAACCAGTTTATTGTACATAAATTTTAGCAGCAAAATTCTATGTGGCCCCTTAAAAGAGAAGCTCTGCTTTAAAGAATGGCAGAACCCTTGCAACATGGAGTCTATATTATTAACATTATTCTTTTATTAGTGTTACCAGTCAAATGATGAGTAACTTTGGGAGGATAATACTTTCACCACCATAAATAATATTGGAAATATAATATACATGCAATAATTATAATTTAACTTTTGTTAAATTTCTTCATCCTTGTACAAAATGATGAAATTAAATTTTTCTAAAGAAAACTATTTATCACCTTAAAATACAGTCAAATAAGATTTCTCATTTGTATAACTCCTCCTCTAACTATTATTTACTCTCTCTCCTCCTCCTCCTGTTTGGTTGAATATAGGATGTTGTGTTTCCTGGGGTTATGGATGACTACAAATGGAAGAAATATATTTGTATTTTCGTTTTCACTCTTAGCATGAGTATTTTGGTATAAGGCATAGATCGGATTTTCTTTTGATTATGGCATGATTTGTTAACTTTTCGGAGGAATTTCTGTTTTTGAAGGAACATATTTCATTCAACTGGCCGTTTCTCTTGTCTCTTTGTGTCTGCAACTATTGAGCATAAACATCTTGCCATACTGAACTGTTCCTTTTTGCAAAGGAAGGGTATCAAGATCTAAAACCTAAGTATTGGTTTGTGCCTGTATCCTTGCAGTACAGATCACTTATAACTGTCTGATTTTCCTTAATTATTAGAATATCCAAAAAAGTTCCTTTTGGTTCATTTCCATTGTGAACTGGATCAATTCACGTGAAACCAATAGAAAGTCCCTTACAGGGAAGCCCCAACCCCTGACCCACAACCATGCTGCCTCCTCTGCTACTGTAATGACCCCTGCTCCTCTCACCACCTCCAATTTAGCATTCCCAACCCACTCATCTCTCCAACCTCAAGCCCTACACTAATCACCATAGCCAGTCCTTCCTTACCAGAATTGCATCCCTTTGGAATTCCCTCCCTACTCAAGGGTTGATTTACAAAGATTCATGACAAACATTAATGGCACCAATTTCACTGGGTCTGGGGTTTGAGTTGAGCTATGAGGGCCTGGGCACTGCCTTTTTCTTCAGAGCCAGCAATTAAAAAATTGAAACAAAAGTCTTCATGATTTCCAATCTTCTATTCCCTTTCTTCAGTTTTCACTTCATAAATCTTTTGTCTTTGACCAGGTCTCAACTTGGTCAATGTCCAGGCTTATTTCATTACTTATTGTGAAATTTCACCCGAAATACTAGTCCAAGGAAGCCTCTTTGCAATTGACAGGAATATGGCTTGACAGAAATAGCAGCCAAATTTTCAACAAATAATATTCCATTAAAGTGATGGTATGTTGTCAACTTAATGTGGCAGTCCCATGAAAGGGAAGAATGCTACTGCTATTTAGCCCTAGGAAATACCGTTTCCTGTTGGCCTTGACACATTTCCTGTGTCCTTATGTTTTCAAAGGGGAGATAAGCACTTCCATCCAGCAAAGCCAGCATCCAGAGACTAGTTTCAGAGTCATTGCTCATCTATTGCCTGATGAAAGGGGGGATACATTGGACTATGTGATCCTTATATAATGTGCCTGAGAAAAGGGTCAGAGAAAAGAGTCGCAACTGCAGTGGCTTTGAACAGAGATCACCAGACTACTGCTGCTGCTGTTGCTGCATAAGTCCTAGTTGAGCCAACAAGAGAACCATTTTGGTGTTACCTGATCTGCTGAAAATAGCATCTGGAAAAATCCTTCAAATCACATCTTGGAGGAGACACAATGGACATGGACACCAAGTCCTGGATTCTCTTAAACAGACAAGATAGTCATGGTTGGAATACTTTTAATCATGAGTCTGATCAATTATAAATGTCCTCTGCTTATCTGGTTGTTTAGCTCCAAGTGATTCCTGATTCAACAGACTTATGATCAAAGGCATTCCAGTCATGACCATTCCATTTTGTCTTTCTTTAAAAGTATCTTCTTTTATAGTCATGATTTGACCAAAGCCTTGTGAGTGGATTTAGTACATGGAAACTGAAAGAATCCCACTGTATATATATATATATATATATGAGAGGGTGCTAAAAAGTTTCTGGTTTTGGATAAAAGAAAATACAGGAGGATCAGTTAATTATGATTTTATTCAACATATTCCCCTCCCAGATTCACACACTTATTGCAGTGGTTCTTCAGTTCTTAAACCCTGTAAAAGAACTCAGAAGGCTGGGCCTCCAGCCAGACTTTTCACGGTTCCCTTAAAGCCAAGAACTTTCCAACACTCCCTTGTGTGTGCATGTTTGTGTCTCCTAGTCTTGACATCACAAGAAAACATGTCTGGTCATGGGGAAACATTACTTTACTTGGAAACAGATGAGGGTTGGTGACAGGGAGGGCAAACTAATAGGATATGATAAAAGGGAAATTTGGTTGCTGTTTCTAGCAGACTGTGTAACTGCATATAGGCTCTCTCACTGACTTGGCTGCTATTGCTCATGTTGCAGCTGCTATCTTTAAGACATAAATAATTAAAACACAAACACCTGGATGAAATTACTACCCCCATCCATCTACCAATCACCATCACACAGAAGCTATCTGCATACATTATAAACTTCACAAAAATGGGAATAAGTGTACCATGAAGAACAGATAAATTCTAACACTTCACACTGAACCCATTTCTTATGCAAAAGGAACAACTCTGCAGGCGTAAGACGAGTCTTATATTATTTATAGCTTGTTTTATTAATTATATTCAACATCCAAATTTACTATCATTGGGTTGGCTTGCTATGCTTAACCTTCCCTGTTTACATCTACCATAAGGTCCAGCTGTAGAGAGGAACAATGATGACAGACATTAATGTATACAAAAGCAAGATGTGTAACCTACTTGTCTAAAATTTCATAATTATTAAATAAACAGCAGATGTATATTTAAAGCTGTAATCTTTTTAGTTTGTTTGTAATGCAAAAATAGATCCTACTATCACCACTGTCAGTCATTATAGCAGCCTACATAATCCCCATCATCATTATCATCATCATCATCATCATCATCATCATCATCAAATGTCCATCTTCCGCACTAGCATGGGTCAGATTGTTTGACAGCTCTGAAGACTGCATCACATTCCACTGTCTACTTTGGCATGGTTTCTACAACTGAATGCTCTTTCTAACACCAACCACATTACACTATATACTGGGTGATTTTTATATGGTATCAACACTAGTGAGCTTGCTGTGCAGCCAGCAAAACTAAGATCCCTTTTGACTAAGTGAGGCTACAGTAGAGAGGGACGCAGCTTTATGCTTTGGGATGAGGGAATAAAGTGGGAAACAAGGGGCCAGAACAGGAAAGGTTTCTTGCTGTAGAGGAGCTACATAGATTCTCGCATTATAGGAGAGAAGAAGAGAGTAACCAGGATGGATCTGGAAAGTGATAAAATAGTGGCATCAAAATGCCATGGTGAACCCTAAAGGTAGGTGAGCAGAAGAGAAAGGGGGCAAGAGAATAGGAAGTGTGGGTGACTAGAGGTTGGAACAGTGTATGGGAGAGTGAGGTAGGAAATGGGCAAGAGAGGGAAATATTAAGAGCAAATGTTAAATAATTATAATGTAAGGGAGAGTAGGTGACAACTGTAAATGGGTAGATCCTGGATTGAACACAAGTTGAGGCTCATTAATTCTGGATTAAATACTGGTTGAGCCTCTGTAACTCTGGTAGTTTCATGGGTTTAGGATGTTAATCCTAAACCCTTGAACTTAGTTCATCATCATTTGTTCACTTAGTTGATCATCATTTGTTCACTTAGTTGATCATCATTTGTTCACTTGTGGTATCACCAGCATCCCATCCCATATTGTTTATTCGTTTGCTGAGTCTGGAGGAAGGGACAGAGCCTGTAGCCCCCCTTGCAGGTCCTTCATGACTGGCACGTTTGATGCTGTTAATGTTCCATTTAAGTTGTAGCAAATCAACAACTGGAAAGACATGAGCAGAGAGGAGATTCCAAAGTGATGATGTCTTGATGGAGAAGGAATGAGAACAGTGGTTAGTGCAGGGAGAAAATGGAGGGAGGTTGGGTGCACCAAGAGTAATGAGAGATGAATAGACAAGTGGAGAGAGGAGATGGCACACTTGTGAGCCATAGGTTAGGCTGTGTCTGTTACTGACTGAATGTCAATTACCCAAGAAGCCCTTCTCAGGATGTCAATGTGTGTAATAGCAGTAGCACCATCCAAGTTGTGGAAGTAGCACTCCCTTGGGCCTCATTTGGGCCATGTAGAGAATCAGCAGGCATCTGTGGACTGAAATGTTTCCTAGGAATAAAAAGGTCTAGTCTCTGAGACGTAGTTTTAACTATGTTAAGGATTCTGCCAGGCCCAGCATTTTGAGTGATTGCAGGGACTCTAGCTGAGTGCCACTCATGATTAGAAACGGTTGTAGTGCAGTGGTGTTTAAAGGCGGCGAGCTGGCAGAGTGGTTAGCACGCCGGGCGAATTGCTTAGTGGTATTTCGTCTGCTGTTACGTTTTGAGTTCAAATTCCGCCGAGGTCGACTTTGCCTTTCATCCTTTCGGGGTCGATAAATTAAGTACCAGTTACGCACTGGGGTTGATATAATCCACTTAATCCCTTTGTCTGTCCTTGTTTGTCCCCTCTATGTTTATCCCCCTGTGGGCAATAAAGAAATAAGAAAAGGTTGTGGTGCAATGGTGTTTTCTTGATGTAAGAAGCACTTGAGTGGGGTTTTTTTTTTTTTTGGTTTCTTTTCTGTTAAAAGAGGTGAGGTGGAGGATTCTCTGAAGGTCCCTGTTGATGGAGTGAATGCAGGTTTGGCATGTGGTGTCTCGGTTGCGTGTAGATGATGCATGGTTAGAGAATGCAAGGGAGGAATGAATCTTACTGAAGATAGTTGATACTGCTGTACAGGTACAGATGTAACCTTTTATTACAGATAGTTTACCCGTGAATATGTCTGCTGATAGAGAAGCAAGTAGTAAGTCAACAAAACATAAACATGCAGCATTACAAAAGTTGTCACAATTAAAAAGCTGGAGGGTAGAACATTGACGAGTTTTATGTGGAGAATGAGGCATCGGTCCATTGCTAGTGTATGATGTTAAGAAACAAGAAAAGAAAGGAAAATTTTGCTGATACCAAAAGTCAGATGGTTATCAGAAACAGATCAACATTAAATGAAGGTAAACGAAAATGGGTGGAAAATGCTTTATTTATTTATTGTAAATTTGTTGGGGTTTTATTTACTGAAAGTTTCTTATATATTTACAGTAAAAATTAATGTAAATAAACCATTGCTTTCTTTTACTTGTCTGTCATTAGACTGGGGCCAAGCTGGGGCACGGCCTTGAAGAATTTTTAGCTGAATGAATCGATCCTCTTGATTTGTTTTTTTTAAAGTTTGGTTCTTATTCTATCGTTTTTTTTTGCTGAACCACTAGGTTACCGGGATGTAAACACACCACCACC
This sequence comes from Octopus bimaculoides, assembly GCF_046866305.1. Classification (NCBI taxonomy): domain Eukaryota; kingdom Metazoa; phylum Mollusca; class Cephalopoda; order Octopoda; family Octopodidae; genus Octopus; species Octopus bimaculoides. The sequence goes on from NC_142933.1 coordinate 7,329,427, forward strand.
AGTTGTCAAGCAATGATAAGGGACAAACACAGATGCGTGTGTGCACACATACACACACGCATGTATGTGTGTCATCATCATCATCATCATTTAACGTCTGCTCTCCATGCTGGCATAGGTGAGATGGTTTGACTGGAGCTGAGCTGGAGAGCTGCACCAGATACCAGTCTGATTTGGCATGGTTTCTACAGCTGGATGCCCTTCCTAATGCCAACCACTCCAGGAGTGTAACGGGTGCTTTTCTGTGCCACTGGCATGGGTGCCATTTATATGGCATTGACAGTGACCATGGCTACGATTCATAGGTGCCATTTGCATGGCACTACACACACACACACACACATGTGTGTATATATATATATATATGTATATACGCACGCACACACACAATGGGCTTCTTTCAGTTTCCATCTTTCAAATTCACTCTCAAGACTTTAGTTGTATTGAGGTTATAGTAGAAGATACTTGCCCAAGATGCCATGCAGTGAGATTGAACCCAGAACCATGTAGTTGGGAACCAAGTTTCTTACCACACAGCCATGCCTGTCCCTGTTCCAAATTTTTATACAATCTTTTATAAATGTTAGTGGGCATATTTTTCTTTGATTTTTTTTTTTCAACTTATCTACTTATTTTTTTTGTCCCACAGTACACAAGACTAAACCTTTGTGTTCACACTAAACTAACTCTTTGTAACAAAGGAGCCAAGTCAGCATGAGCTGGGTGTCAACCTATGTAAGTTAAATTGGTATCAATAAGACAATACAGTAGATGCAAGCTTCGCTGCTTCCTAAAAATGTGCTCTTCGTGAACTTGCCTGGTCCTGACCTTGTCAGCTTTGTAAGGTTCAACCTGTATTTCTGATGATATAATTTAAAAATAAACACACACACAAACACACAGGTATATAAAAGGTATATGTGCTAAACATACCCTGTTATGAATTCCTAAGTTCTGAGTCATCTGTTAATACTCACTGCAAATATTTTGTTATCTTTAACCTTGACAATTGATCGAAACTATATCTTCAGTGCATGTTTAAAATTTAAATCTTGGCCTGAAAGATCATTATTACATGAAAGATTACAATCTTTTACTCTTTTACTTGTTTCAGTCATTTGACTGTGGCCATGCTGGAGCACCGCCTTTAGTCAAGCAAATCGACCCCAGGACTTATTCTTTGTAAGCCTAGTACTTATTCTATCGGTCTCTTTTGACGAACCGCTAGCTGACAGGGACATAAACACACCAGCATCGGTTGTCAAGTGATGTTGGGGGGACAAACACAGACATATACACATACATACATATAATATATATATATATATATATATATATATATATATATATACATACATATATACGACGGGCTTCTTTCAGTTTCTGTCTACCAAATCCTCTCACAAGGCTTTGGTCGGCCCCAGGCTATAGTAGAAGACACTTGCCCAAGGTGCCACGCAGTGGGACTGAACCTGGGACCATGTGGTTTGTTAGCAAGCTACTTACCACACAGCCACTCCTATGCCTATTATTTACATTTGACGGATATTTGTCCTCATCTGGTTTGTTGTTAACACAACGTTTCAGCTGCTATACCCTCCAGCCTTCATTAGGTGTCTTGGGGAAATTTTACATTACCTTCTCGCATTCCATACAGTGTTGCCATTCCCACATTCAATTCGGAGTCCTTGGTGATTTTTTCAATCTCTTTACTCACAACATTCATGTCATTTGGTATGGCTACATCAATGATCTGACAGTATTTGTCTCTCTTATTCAATGTGACAATATTCGGTTTACAATGTTCGATTACAGGATCCGTCTGAAAATCATAGTCCCAGAGTATCGTTACTTTTCCATCTTCCTGCATAACTTTACTTGGTGCATGCCCATACCAGTTCTCTCTTACTTCATATTGATATTTATGGCATAAGAACCAATGATGATACACACACACTTTATCGTGGCAGTGCTTGTATTCTTTTTGTGCAAGGCTCTCACATCCACTTACCAAGTGGGTCAAATTTTCCATACTCTTTCCACAGAGTCTTGTTGTTGTTGTTGTTGTTGTTGTTGTTGTTGCTGTTGTTGTTTTTAGGCTGGCAGAATGGTTACCAAGTCAGAACAAATGCTTAGCAGCATTTGTTCTGACTTTGAGGTCAACTTACTTTCATCCTTTTGAGCTCAGTAAAATGAATACCAGTTGGACACTGGGGTTGATGTAATTTACTTAACCTCCACACCTCTGAAATTGCTGGCCTTGTGCCAAAATTTGAAACTGTTATTATTGTTATCATCATCATCATCATCATCATCATTATTATTTGTCCATGCGATCACAAGTGTTTACGTTCTTCCTGCTTAAGTTATTTTCTAGGATTATTTGATGGCAAAAAAGAATTCTTTTAATCAACAAAAGGCCCTGGAATCAACCATCTACCCTATTTCTTGCAGTGGCAAAAAAAAAAAAGACCTCGCTTTATATTTGCCAACCTTTGTTTGCCTTGATAAATGCATTTGAAAAAAAATGGTAATCTTGATGATAGTTAGAATAAATAATTTAAAGAGCACAGAACAAAAACAATTGCTTGAGCCAATCACGTTTTATGCTGTGATAGAAAGGAGACAGTGGACAGCTTGAAATAGGGGTCAACAAGATGGCTTACTATTGAATTATATTAAGGGAAACTTATCTCTATTTACAATAGCCTAAGACAAGGTTTGCTTCAACATCATAAATCCCCAAAAATAACACTGCCCATAATTCCCTAATCTTAAAACCTTTAAATCTAAGAAAGATTAACTAAACTAAAATCCTTCACATTAAAAGATTAACTTCAGTGTACAGCTTTCTATTTCTATTTTTAGGGGAAGACGAGGGGTTTGTGTCCCATGCTATTTATAAGGTCTCTCACACCAGTGAAATTAATGTAGTTGATGGTCAAAATAGGGAAAATAGGGGCAGGGAGGGAATTTAAGATGATTTCAGTTCTGGCGATAAATACTTGGTTTCATATTTAGGGTTTTAGGAGTGTGATGTTGTAGGGGTAACAAAGGGAAGGGAGCTAAGGAAATCAGGTGATTCAAAACCCTTTTATGGCCTTATTTCTAATGAAATATATTGTTTATGTGGTTCAATTTATTTGGATTTTCTACAATACCTGACCTTTGTATTGAAGCTGGTGTTTGGAACATAACTTAGCAGCAAACAGTTCTTAAAATCCTGATGGATGAGATCAGGATTATAATAAGAACTCTGTAAAATTAAAGGTTTTGTGTTGTAAAAGTAGAGATGGTCCGAGGTGGATTGGTATTAGGAGGGTTAGAGAAGCAGGAACCCTAGTAGAGCTGGAAGGAGGATACAATGCCTTGTTGTTATTTATCTTCAGTTCATCCCTAACTGAGCTGACCAATGACCAAATCCATTCAAGCAATTATCTTCTCTTTGTTCAGACACTAAACATCCAAGACCATAATTTTTAATGTCTTTCTCCTTTTTTAATATAATGGGGTGTGATAAAGCAGGGAGCTGGCAGAATCGTTAGCACACTGGATGAAATGCTTAGCGGTATTTCGCCAACCGCTATGTTCTGAGTTCACATTCTACTGAGGGACACTTTCATTCTTTTGGGGTCGATAAATTATATACCAGTGAAATACTGGGGTCGATGTAATCGATTCATCCCCTCCCACAAAACGGCTGCCCTTGTGGCAAAATCTGAGACCAATATAATAGGGTGTGAATTGTGTGGGTTTCTCTGCTATTTCAACTGCACTGAGTGACTGTATGGATTTCCCTTCAGACTAGTTTCAATTATTCAAACCCCAAAGATGAGAGTTAGAAGGGGTTCAATGCTAGTGATGGCCAAATAGGGGTCAGTCAGTTCTAGGAATCAGATGGAAGTTTGTATAAAATGTGTTGACAATGTTGTTGAATTTCTACAAATGCAACCCATTGGTATGTCAGTGATTGTAGCAGACTGTTAGTGTGTGTGAAGATCTTACCCATCAGTTAATGACCTCTTTGAGGAGAGATGTTGTCTAGAATTTTGATGTACGAGGCAGCTGTTTCAGCCCAGGTATGAGTGCAGTTCTTTATAGTAGAGTACACTCCTAACTTGTACAGAATCAGCAGTTACTCAAAGCCAAAGTAATTTTTAGTTGCGAAGGGAAGACTTTAACCCCTCGTATACAGTTCTGGTTCCGTCATTAATATGGAGTCAACGTGAGAGACTGTTGTTGTTGTTTCTTGCTTTTGTTCTTATTGTTGTTATTGGTTATCTCTGGTCTATTGTGATTTAGTTGAGCTACCAATCATGTAGAATTACTTTCTTTGTCAAAGATCTACTGCATCAGTTTCACCATTCTGGGGTACGATTACATGGTACGATTACATCCTACTATAATTTATTGGTTTCATATTTTTGGCACAAGGCCAGCAATTTCAGGGAAGGGGTAAGCTGGTTATATTGATCCTAGAGTCCAACTAAATTTTATCTTATATCTATTTTATCAACCCCAAACGGATGAAAGGCAGTCACCTCAGCGGAATTTGAACTAAGAACATAAAGGAAGATAGAGTGTTGCTAAGCATTTTGTCTGATATGCTAACGAGTCTGCCAGCTCATTACCTTACATTCTACTTTAATTAAAAACATGAATACAGGTGAGATTCACCAGATTCCTTAGTACCATACACCATATTCTGTCCTGCAGCAGAGTGTAGAATCTTATTCTTTCATACATCTTTAAGGTGTCAAGCTGGCAGAATCGTTAGCACACTGGGCGAAATGCTTAGCAGTATTTCATCTTCTGCTGTTCTGGGTTCAAATTCTACCGGGGTCAATTTTGCCTTTCATCCTTTCGGAATTGATAAATTAAGTATCAGTTGAGTACTGGGGTCGATGAGATTGACTATCCCGCCTCCCGCAAATTTCAGGCCTTGTGCCTATAATAAAAAGGATTATTATTTATTAAGGCAGCAAGCTGAAAGGGTGTTGAGAACGAATGTGGTGTTAAGATGGAATATGGTAGAGGAGAGAGTTTACCTGAAGGCACAGAAAGACAGGAAAGAGGTGTTTGGTGAGAACAGAGCAAAAATAAGAGATGGACGGTTCCGGGGTCAGAGTGGAGGTAACTGGGTGTACCCTTATCGAGATTTTTTTTAAATGAATATCATCTTCATATTCAGTCTTCCATGAAAAAATATGTCTGGTCATGGGGAGGGTTGGCAACAGGAAAGGCACCTGACCAGAACAAATCTGCTTCAACAAATTCTGTCTGACTGATGAACTGTGGAAAAGGAATGTTAAATGATGATGATGGTGATGATGGTGACAAGAGGGTGATGATGATGATGATGATAATGAAGTGTGTATATATCACTTTGTTAATGTTTGTGTTTAGAAGAGAGAGAAAAAATAGCTACTCTGTGTAGTAAATTAAATTGTGTGAATTTTAGAAGCTGAAATTTTCAGGAATTGTATTTTTAATTCTAACATTATTGAACAGACAAATGATTAAAGAAAAAAAAAAAAATCAATGAAACATAGGAATACATAAGCTATAATAATAATGGTAAAATACTGCAGTTATTGGTCAATAGACACATTGAAATTGATTGCATAAAAGAGTTTGGCAATACATTACAATGTTCTTACTCTGTGTGTGTGTGTGTGTGTGTGTGTGTGTGTGTGTGTGTTAGAATGTGTATTTGGGCACAAATAATGATCCATACAATTTAAGCAATTTTATAAACAGATCAGCTCAAAGTTGTTGTTGTTGGCACTCCGTCGCTTACGACGTCGAGGGTTCCAGTCGATCCGATCGACGGAACAGCCTGCTCGTGAAATTAACGTGCAAGTGGCTGAGCACTCCACAGACACGTGTACCCTTAACATAGTTCTCGGGAATATTCAGCATGACACTGTGTGACAAGGCTGACCCTTTGAATTACAGGCACAACAAAAACAGGAAGTAAGAGTGAGAGAAAGTTGTGGTGAAAGAGTACAGCAGGGTTCGCCACCATCCCCTGCCGGAGCCTTGTGGAGCTTTAGGTATTTTCGCTCAATAAGCACTCACAACACCCAGTCTGGGAATCGAAACCGCAATCCTATGACCGCGAGTCCGCTGCCCTAACTACTGGGCCATTGCGCCTCCACCCAGCTCAAAGTGTAGAACACTGAACTGTGTAATTGATAGTATGTCCTCTTGCTTTTTTTTATTCTCAGTTCAAATCCTCCTGGGAATGATCTATATTTTTCTTCTTCATCTCTAATTTTATCAAGATGTTCTGGGAATATTCAGAGGTTAATGCAATGAACTCTAAATGAATGCCCTGCAAGCATTGTTCACTTATTTTACCCAGAGGGATTCTTGTCATGTTCCTTCATCTCAGTTCATCCTTGTTCAAACAGACCTGTCTCCAAAAGCATTCCATCTATGGCTATTTCATCTTTTTTAGGCATGGTATATCAAGGACAACATTATCCAAAGTGTCCCTTGTTATGAGAGAATAGGGTGAGATTGTATATATGAGGGCCATTTAGGTCCAATATCTGCAGAGTTCTCTCTGTTGTTTATGATATCATCATCATCCTCATCTTCATTTAACGTCCATTGTCCATGCTGGCACAGGTTGTATGGCTTGACAAGAGTTGACAATTCCAAGGGCTACACCAAGTTCCGTAGTCTGTTTTGCTTTGGTTTCTACAGCTGGATGCCCTTCCTAATGCCAACAACCATTTTACAGAGAGAACTGATCGTTTCTTCTGTGCCACCAGCACCAGTGCCTTTTCCATGGCACCAGCATGGTACCTTGGTTATTAGGATATCAGTTCTGTTGTGGTGGGTGGGCTGATGTGGCAGAATAACTTCAATGTAAATTGACTTGATATTCGGAGATTCCAAGAACTTATTCACAAAGACTGTATCTTGGGTAATTTTGGTAATCTGAATTCTATTTGGAATATGGTTCCACTGCATCACTGGATGCTCTTCATAACATTGTGAAACCTACATCTATATATTTTTTTTCTTTTGTATTAGTTTTGGTAAAATAAATTCTTGAGCATCTAAGAAAGTCTCTTATAACCTTCCCTTCTTCTCCAGAGAATCATTTCATATTCACTTTAAGTCCAGAAACCTATATTAAAAATACTGTAACTTTTGAGACAAGAAGAACCTCTATGTGGTCCCTTGACCTGCTAGAAATAACAGTCATATTTCCTTCATTTCACACTATCTTGAAAATTGAAGAACACATTGGCTGATGTGGTCTAGGGTTACACTATTCCCCACTTTCAAAAAGGTAAGATTGTCATGGCCGGAATGCTTTTGATCCTAAGCTGGCTTCAACAGGTATAGCCTAGGGTTAAACAACAGCAACACAAACACTTGAAACCAAAAGAAAACTTTCAGAGACTATACATGCATACATGTGTCTACACATACATGCTCAAACACACTGCTACATGTTTTACTTGGATAAGCTAACAATGGTATCAGACCAGTCAACCATTCAAAGATACACTTAGGGAAGATCAGCCGCTTCAAAATCAAAGTAGCCAGTGCACTCTGAAATGGTTGGCATTAGGAAGAGCAACCAGCCATAGAAACCTTTCCAAAGCAGACACTGGAGACCAATGTAGCCCTCAGGCTGGTTGGATCACATCATACCATTTAACCCATGTCAGCATAGAACTCATATAGTAAATGATGTAATGTGAATGTGTGTGTGTGTGTGTATAAAAGTTATTATGACCCAATAAAAAACTTATATAAGGGAAGGCAAAAACCATCTTTCCTTACAGAAGCTATAAATTATGTAATTTTAAATAATTGTGAAAATACTTAGTGTTGCCTTGGAAACTGTTTCAAAAGAAAAGCTCTCATTGTTCCAAGTTTATTTTTAAAAGTAAACTACAATCCAGAGTCAACATTGTAAAAGATTGTATTGTTAGTTTGTGTTTATGTGTTTAGAGGTGTTATATACATATATATGCATGCATGCATACATGTGTGTGTGTGTGTATATATATTATATACGTGCACAGTATCTACATTGGTTGTTGTATAGCTACATGTGTATTTGTTTTCCTGAAAATACATATGCTCATATATGCTTGATACACACACACACACACACACACACACACACACACATATATACAGTACAAACACTTGGCCCTTATATTTACATATATAGATTTGTGTGTATATATGTATATATATGTATATATATATATATGCATTTGTGTGTGTTATATATATATAAGTGTGTGTGTGTATGTATGTATATATATGTATATGTATATATATATATATATATATATATATATATATATATATATATATATATATATATATATATGGCAAATTCACACATGAACCTCATTAGGCACATCTTAATTCATCTAATCAAGGCATTTATTCACTATACATAAATATGGGTATGCATGCACTATAATATATATATATATGTGTGTGTGTGTATGTGTGTGTGTGTGTATGTATATATGAATGGATGTAGATATAGTGTGTGTATGTATGTATGTGTGTGTGTATATTCTCACACTTATACACGTAGTCACCAGTGCTAACATGTTTCTTACACTCCAATAAGCAACACCACTAACAAATCATCAAACCAGCCAGCCAACCGGCCAGCTAACATAACACCCATAGCACCGCCACCACCACCACCACCACTACTACAAATCTCCCTCCCCCATCAAACCCATCAGTCCTACTAATACCACCACCATCACCACCACCACCGCCACCTACAATTACAACAGCCGACAGTCAGAAAGTGTTACACTGGGAGTTTTTGTTAAATCCCTCCTTCCACGACACACAACACAACGAATATATTCGTTGATATATTTATTTACTTCCTTTTGTTTTCCCAATCAATAAGCATTAGTGTTCGTTAAAGACCACTGTTTCTCATTAATGACATATTGGTGGGAGAAGTTGCAATATAGCAGGAGTGGTGGTAGGAGGAGGAGGAGATGTAACTAAGAGCTCATCGCATTCCTTCACCTGGGATCTTCTCTTTCTCTTTCTCCCATATTACGCTGCGCATGGATGCTTACGTCTCCTCAGTTGACAAGGTAAGAGCTATGAGGCGTTTT
>NC_142933.1:7343563-7346063 GCF_046866305.1 Octopus bimaculoides
GTTTAGTCAAGTAAATCAACACCAGTTCTTCATTGGTATTGGTACTTTTATTTCATCAACCCCAGAAAGTTGAAAAGTAAATTTGATTTTAGTGGGATTTGAAAGCAGAACTTAAGGAGCTTAGATAAGTAGTGCAAGAAGTTTTTGTTCCAAGTTTTTAATGGTTCTGCCATTGCTATCCTTATATATATATATATATATATATATATATATATATATATATATATATATATATATATATATATATATATATATATATATATATATATACATAGATCTATACATAGATAGATAGATGTATATATAGATCGACAGATATATGTATATATTTTATTATTTATGCGCCCTTTCCAAGCCCAGCCAGGCTCATGGACCTGGTTTCCTGGTTTCTATGGCGTAAGTGTTCCCCCAGCTGGACAGGATGCCTGTCCATCGCAGCGTTACTCAAGAAACAGGAAGAAAGTGTGAGAGAAAGTTGGGGCGAAAGAGTACAACAGGGTTCACCAGCACCCCCTGCCGGAGCCTTGTAGAGCTTTTAGGTGTTTTCGCTCAATAAACACACACAACACTCGGTCTGGGAATTTAAACCGCAATCCTCCGACTGCGAGTCCGGTGCCCTAACCACTGGGCCATTGCACCCCCACAATATGTATATATAGGTAGATAGATATATGTATATATAGATAGCTAGATATATGTATATATATATAGATAGATAGTTAGACTTATGTATAAATAAATAGATATATGTATATGTAGATAGGTAGATAGATATGTGTGTGTGTGTGTATACATATAGATATATATATATATATATATATATATATATATATATATATATGTGTGTGTGTATATATATATATATATATATATATATATATATATATGTGTGTGTGTGTTTATATATATATATATATATATGTATATATATATATATGTATATATATATATATATATATATATATATATATATATATATATATGGATATGGATATATATATATATATGTATATATATCTGTTTCTCTGTATGTATAATTAATTAAATACATCTCACAAAAGTTTCTTCATAAAGACACACACACACATCCTGTCACATTAGACTCATATTTACATACATAACTCACAGGCGTGTGCCCCCACGCACGCACATGTACACACACACACCCCGTTGAGTGTGTGATATTACAGTTTATATAACATGCTTTTCGTTGAAGCCATCCGTTTAGTAATCAAACTACTTGCTTCTGTGCAGCAGAGAAATATAAACACAGGATCTTTTATCGTGAAAGATTGAAGGAGGGGGAAAAAGCACAGCAAATGGAACAAACTCGCCAGTTGTGTCAGTTTAGTTCAGTTCTATGTTCAACTATGGACCTTATATTCCATACCACTGGTCGTGTCTGATAATGAATGTTTTAGCAGAAGCTCTAATCACCTCCCTGCCTGACCCCCATCGCTGCCATCTTCTTTTCCTCCATGATACCAAAGGCCCTTGGTATACACAGAATCACTATTGTTGCAGCAGTAATTTCACATACACAGAACTCGTTTTGTGTGACTTCATTCTGTTCATTAAGGCATGATAATTAAGTCTTACAGTGTGAGCACACATAAAAATACTGGCATCTCTTTCCCCTCTCTCTGTCTGTGTCTCTCTCTCCTTCACTCTGCATGTGTGTGTGTTTATGTATGCATGTATGTATATGCAGAAATCTCTACATATGTATACCCATTTCAAGTGTGTAACGGCAGGAGAATAAGTGTCTCTGTATGTCTGTCTGACAGGGGGCAAAGGTATGGATAAGTAGTTAAGTTCACTTTGATTCCATGTGGTCTTTGGTTCAATCCTCCTGCTGGACACCTTTGAGCAAATGTCTTCCTGTGAATGAAATTAGCAGAAGCCTATCATATATATGTATGTATATATATGTATCACAACCATCACCATCACTTAACACCCTCTTTCCATGCTGGTAAGGGTTGGATGGTTTGAAAAGAACAGATGAGCCAAAGTGCTCCACCAGGTTCTACGTCTGCTTCGGCATGGTTTCTATAACTGTGTGCCTTTCCTAATGTCAGAGACTCAACAGAGTGTACTGGGTGTTTTTTTATGTGGTACCAGCACCAGTGAGGACGTCGAGTATCTGCAAGATAAGACTGCTCAACTGAGCAGGATATAGACAGGAGGAATAAGAAAGTTTGATAGAGGGAGAGGAGCTGGTGTCTTGTTGGAGAGATGAATGCATGGCTTGCTCACCTGGAAAGGGAGAGAGAAAAAGAGAAAGAAAGATACATTGTGAATCATCATCATCATCGTTTAACGTCCGCATTCCATGCTAGCCGGGGTTGGACGATTTGACTGAGGACTGGTGGACCAGGCGGCGACACCAGGCTCCAATCTGATTTGGAAGAGTTTCTACAGCTGGATGCCCTTCCTAATGTCAACCACTCCGAGAATGTAGTGGGTGCTTTTACGTGCCACCGGCACGAGGGCCAGT
>NC_142933.1:7348563-7351063 GCF_046866305.1 Octopus bimaculoides
ATCTGCTAGAAATAGTTACCAAATTTTCTTAACTTGTAGCTGATTGTTTTAGAAGCAAAAAATAGACATTGCATTGAATAATGTCAGTTTGGGTTCACTGTATATGAGGAAGAAAAGATGGGATGGTCATGGCCTGAATGTCTTTTATTCATCAATCTACCTTGGGTTGATCTCAGGCTAGCAACAGCAACAATAATACATAAAAACTGCCTCTAAAAGTCTTATAATTCTGGCAAGATTCTTGTGATTTAATTCTTTAATTCTTCAAAGTTGAATTTTGTTAAATGATTTATCTTGTGTGTGTGTGTGTGTGTGTGTGTGTGTGTGTGTGTGTGTGTGTGTGTGTGTGTGTGTGCGTGCGAGTAATAGAAGAATGAAGTAGGAGAGAGAGAGGTGAGGTAGAGGAGGGAGATGACAGGTGGGAAGGAGCTGATTGGTGGGGAAAGATTTCAAGATTGTGGTGAGAAAAGTGAGTGATGTATAGAAGTTGAGGGGATGAATGTAGTGAGTGGGAGGGGGCAACAAAGGTGGAGGTGGTCAGTAGTAGATATGAGATGGTGTTAAGACTGATTAACAAGAAGTGGCTCAGGGTAAAGAGAATGGCACACAAATGGGAGGTGGTGTTAGGTTAAGAATGGTGGATGGATATCAAAGGAGGTGTTTCAGGGGAGAGGAAGTGATGACTGGTAGCACAGTAAAGGATAAGGATTTATGTAGCTTCACTTAAGGTGGTGAGCTGGCAGAATCGTTAGCACACCGGGTGAAATGCTTGGGGATATTTTGTCTGTCTTTATGTTCTGAGTTCAAATTCTGCTGAGGTTGACTTTGCCTTTCATCCTTTCGGGGTCGATAAATTAAGTACCAGTTACACACTGGGTTGATGTAATCGACTTAATCCCTTTGTCTGTCCTTGTTTGTCCTCTCTATGTTTAGTCCCTTGTGGGCAATAAAGAAATAAGAAACTTTAGCACGTCGGACAAAATGCTTAGCAGTATTTCGTCTGTCTTTATGTTCTGAGTTCAAATTCTGCTGAGGTTGACTTTGCCTTTCATCCTTTCAGGGTCAATAAAATAAGTACCAGTGTCATACTGGGGTCGGTCTCATCGACTGGCCCTCTCCCCAAAAATTTCAGGCCTCGTGCCTAGAGTAGAAAAGATATATGTAGTTTCACTTTCATCTAATAACAGCAGCAAGATAACGCAGTAGTTAGGAGAGTAATGGGGGATGAATGATTAGGAGATGAGGAAGGAAGGAAGCAGCATGTGAACCCCTCACCTTCACCTTCCACATGGCCACCCTTGGGGGCAGGACTGCTCCTGTTGAGAACCTCTGCTGAGAAACATCTTTACCTTGTAACAGTTGACAATGATGCTCCAACAACAGTTGTTGGGTATGACTCCTTCATGTACAGTTGATTGACTTTAAGAGTGACTAGGCCATATCTTACACCACCAGATATTTTAAGCATCTCGGAAGTAACTTCTGAGCAGTTTTCCTTACCATTATATCGATAATTGGTATCATAAGGACAGATGTTGTGATAACTAGAGAGCATGATCTAATATCATTCTGTTTGTTCCAGTGTAATATTAGATCAGTGCCTGTTAGAGAAGGTGCCAGACCTTGCCTGGACCAACCTGTGATCAATGAAGTTCCAACCATGACCATCACAGTTCTTTGTACATATTCAACTACATTCTCCAATGCATTCTTCTTTATCCAAGACTGAAGGATGTAATTTGAAGGCTATTGGGTGCCATTTCTAGCAGGTCAAACGACAGCATAGATAATCACTTATAATGTTGTTTAGATCCCCCATCAACACTGAATCAGCAGACCTATGATCAAAACCATTCCAGCCATGAGCATCCCATCTATTTTTTTCTCAGACCTTTTGTAAGAAAGATGGCATTATCAATTTCTTTCCCCACCTCCAAGATGCTACTGTGGCTTGAGAGATTTGGCTGCTATTTTTAGCGAGTTGGTCAACCATGTAGAGGCTTCCTTCTTGTCATGAACTGGTAATACAAGAAGCTCCATATCCTATGGAGACATTTCACTCTTCTAGCTTTATCTTGCTAGCCATCAAGACTCTAGTCGTCATCGTCAGCCAGTGAGCTTCGGGCCCAGCCAAATTGATCAGCCACAACACCCAGCTCTTCTAGACATGGCACCACAGATCCTCTCTGAAAGTCCCACCTATTTATCATATATGGAGTGACTCATTGACACAGCAGTGTCTGTGTAGTTTTATTTACCATTTTGTAATAACCACTGGCTTGTCTGTCTGTCTGCCTCACTGATCAGGGTGGGAGGTGGAGATTTCTGAACCAATGAATGAATGAAAGTATGTATGTTTGTGTGTTTGCATGTCTTTGCATCATACATACATACATGTGTGTGTGTATAACAGGAAACATGTATGCACATATGTACGTAGGCATACATAGGTACATACTTGTTTCTGTGTGTGTGTATGTGTGTGTGTGCGTGTGTGTGT
>NC_142933.1:7353563-7368563 GCF_046866305.1 Octopus bimaculoides
ATTTCAAAAATTGTTCTGATACCGTGGTTCTTTGGTTGCACCATTACTGAAGTCAAAAATTAGAATTGAAAATAAAAAGTGCAGAGAGGAAAATAGAGGAGATATGATTGCTTCAATAGTTATAAATTGATTCATTTTTATATACAGAAATAAGCTTGTAAAGATAAAGGGTTAATTAAGAATATCAGACTATATTATTATAAAGTCTAATGAAATCAAGAGTGTCTGTTTGTGGGGTTAAGACTGAAGAACTGAAAAAGGGATTAGAGAGAATATGTAATCTTTTCCTGCTGAATTATAAATATTGATGTAGTCAGTCAGTTGGAGTTTTTTTGGGGGTTTTTTTCAGTTCTTTTTAAGTGTTTCAGTGGGTATTTACAGAAATGTCAACATTTTGTGGAGATTTCTGATTCAACATTTAAGTGGTTTCAGAATAATTGATAAGTTTTAGTATGAAGTACTTCTCAACTAAACAGCTTTTCCCACAGCTTTTCTTCATTTCTGTATCGTTGGCACCTCTAGTGGATCTTTCACTTGATGTGCAAATGAGAAACAAGTTCTTTCAAACTCCAGGCATAATGAGACAGTTTTATTGAATTTCTTCTTTTCTAGGAAAGAGGAATTCTGGTTGAAGTATTGTTGTTTAAATTGAGCTTTCTCCATACCTGCATAGTTTTTACACCTGATGTTAAAGTTTATTGTAGGTGGAGATGATTTATGTTTCTTACGGAATTGTTTCAGCATTGCACAACTGCTTGAGAAGACATGCAGTTGTGTTTCTGCATGTGCAGTTAGTATCAGTTAAATATTACTAAGTTTTTCATATTGGTAGTGAAGCTGTCAGTCAGTTTAATATTGTTTCTATTGAATAAATCGTTTTCTACAATGATGGTTGAATAAGGAAATGCTTATTAAAACTTAAGAGGTTGTTATCAATATTAGACTTAATGTTTGAGAAAAACGGTGTAAATCAGATAATATGAAATTAGATTAAATAATTCTGATAATTAGGTAAATCAGATTTGTATATATAACACAATCTTGATGGCAATGTTGATTAAATTAGTGGTGCATTAACAAGCAAGGTGCTTATATCTCTCTTTACATACAGCATTGACTAAAATCAGATATAGCCCTTAGTCTAGCAGTGAAACAAAATCCTGTTCATGCTCCAGTGATTGTGTTAACCAAACCAGTCGGCAAGAATACATTATACATGCAAATCAGTTGATTTCATTTATGTATGGCTTTAGTAAAAGTGGATTTATAAACAATATGCCGGGGGAGAGTTAACAAAAAGGGGATCTGGTTGTTGAAGAAATCCCAATACAAGACTGAAACTAATTTCTCCTGTTCTATGAAGACACTGTATATAAATGTTTACTTTTATCTGTTGCAGTGTTGGTTATAAAATACAGACTTTTGTTCCGAGGTTACTTTATGACATTGAAACAAAACTCATTTAACACATTACTATTAATGAGGGTAATAGTATATTTGTTGTATCTCATGAAATATATGTAGTAGAATGGATTATTATTATTATTATTATTATTATTATTATTATTATTATTATTATTATTATTATTATTATTCGTTCTGAATTCAAATGTCACCAATGTTGATTTTTGCATGTCATTTTTTGTGGGGTTGATGAAATAAGTACCAGTTACACACTGGGGTTGATGTAATCAACTGACCCCTTTTCCCAAAATTTCAGGCCTTATGCCTATAGTAGAAAGAATTATTATTGTTATTATTATTGTGGTAAGTAGCTTGCTTACCAACCACATGGTTCTGGGTTCAGTCCCACTGTGTGGCACCTTGGGCAAGTGTCTTCTATTACAGCCTTGGGCCGACTGAAGCCATGTGAGTGGATTTGGTAGACAGAAACTGAAAGAAGCCTGTCGTATATATATATATATATATGTATATATATGTGTGTGTGTGTGTGTGTGTGTGTGTGTTTGTTTGTCCCCCCCATCATCGCTTGACAACCGATGTTGGTGTGTTTACATTCCCGTAACTTAGCGGTTCAACAATAGAGTCCGATAGAATAAGTACTAGGCTTACAAAAAATAAGTCCTGGGGTCGATTTGTTTGACTAGAGGCAGTGCTCCAGTATGTCCACAGTCAAATGACTGAATCATATAAAAGAATTATTATTGAGAAATCCTTAGTATGTTGGGTGAAATGCTTAGCAGTGTTTCGTTTGTCTTCACATTCTGTGTTCAAATTTCCCCGAGGTCAGCTTTGCTTTTCATTCTTTCAGGGTTGATAAAATATATACCAGTTATGCACTGGGGTCAATGTAATCAACTGGTTTCCTCCCCCAAAATTTCAGGCCTTGTGCCTATAGTAGAAAGGATTATTATTATTATTATTATTATTATTATTATTATTATTATTATTATTATTATTATTATTATTATTATTATTATTATATGTTTGACTTTTGCTTTGTATTTGTACAAGTTGACTCCAAGTCTCATCCAGAGACCTCAAGAGACAAGTTAGAAGTTCATGTTGGTGTTACACCTACGGTGTCATATATTTAGTTTTGTACATAGTGTTGTTCTAGAGAATGTTTAAGAAAACAAGAAAATTATGTTTGTTTTAAATGAGTTTGTTTTAAAATTTGAGATCACATAGAAAGTATTTTACATAGGATATGGGTAGTTCCCATGAGCACTATCTTTTGAATTTCTGCCATTTTGGGGTTTCCTGGTATCTGAGCTAGGTAGCAATCAGCCCCCTTTGCTATCATTCCCTATGACAACAGGTATTGTTTTAATCATCAAGTTCCACATTTTGCCAATTTCTATTTCAAGATCTTTATACTTGCTCAGTTTTTGGTAGGTCTTGACAGATACGTTTATATCGATTGGGACAGTCATATCAATGAGGAGGCATGAGAAGAAAAACGATTCTGCCAGGTCGCCCAAAATATACTAGGGTTAGTGTCAAATACTAGGGTCAGCGGTGTCAGCTAACCCATCCCCTCAAAATTGTTGGCCTTGTGCCTAAATCAGAGACCATTGTTATTGTTGTGGTGATGGTGCCAGAGGTGGTATTGCTTATGTAGCAGCAGCTGTTGTAATTATTGGTGTAGTTTAACCCTAGGTCATCCTTGATCTGGCAGGCTTCGGTCAAAGACATTTCAAATATGACCATCCTGCCTTTTATAAGGGTATGTAGGATCATCTATCTTTTTCTTAATCCTTTTTTAAACCAATTGGCTGTGATAAGAAGTGGCTGTTATGAGCTGCTAGAAATAGCAATGAAATCTCCCTCAGATCCCACTTCATTGCTTCATTCTTTCAGGGTCAGCAGGCGTAGTGTGCAAGGATAGCCAACCAAACAAGATTTGGTCACATGTTTTGTTGTTGTCTTCCAAGATGGATGACTCAATAACAAATATTCCTTATTTCTAAAAATAGGCAAGCCTTCCATTTGAAGAAACTTGGCAGCTACACTAAGTAGTTTACTTTTGTTGTGGGTGTTTTGCCTCTGTCAGACCTGACAAATGTTCCACCCATGACCACCCTATTTTTTATCTTTAATGTGGACAAGCAAAGCAAAATCTCTACTGCAAAGTTGAACTGCAAAGTTTAGCAGTTGTGTTCTACAGGGTATTGTCCATCTAGGCTTTTCATCTTCCCATATAATGATATATACGCATGGACATGCATGCGTGCACACATGCGTGCACACATGCGTGCACATGCATTTTCTTTTCTTACTGTATAACCACCATGAGTCAATGAATAAAGTTCTCCATGATTATTTGACCTGCTAGAAATAGCAGAAGTATTAGATATTGAATAATCTAGTCTTAGATAAACTGTCTGAAAAGATGGGCTGGCTAGAGGTAGAATATCTTTGACCATTGCCCTGCTTGATCAAAGGTGGCCTGGGGTTAAACAGCAACAATACTAATTAAGATTTATTAGAACAATAAACTAGTTTTAAATGGGTTAAAATAAGACATAGCTTCTTTATGGATAAACTATAAAATAAAAATGTACGACTGGTTTTATAGGATTTTTTTGTTTCTTTTTTGATATTTCAGCAGGAAAAAAAAGAGAAAGAAAACAAAAAAAACTGAGGTCATGTAAATTAATGAAAGTAGGTAATTAGAAATTGGAGAACAATCATGATAAGTAGTTAGGAGTAATTAAAGCAGAGCTAGGTTAATCTAAAGCTGATGGTAGAGAGATAGCTGTCTCTGCCCCACTGACTCTAGAAGCTATGGTCTTATAGCTGTTGTCTTGTGCATTGAGCTTGGATGGTTTGCCACCTGGGCGAGAGATGAGGGGGAACAATACAGAGACAGACATAGAGTGTGGGGATTTACATATGATGGAATGATGAAATAACAATAACAAAATAATAGATGCAGCACGAAATTTTGTCAGTGAACAGGTCGCGGTTTCAAAGCAACGAAAATATTTTGACACAAATTAAATTTTAATGTCAAAGTGAATCCAATGGTTTTTGTGAGTTTTTTAAAATGGCTTATAAACTCCTTCTACACTGAAATAAAATAATAATGATAATAATAATAATAATAATAATAATAATAATAATAATAATAATAATAATGGTTTCAAATTTTGGCACAAGGCCAGCAAGTTTGGAGGAGTAGGAAGTCATTAGTACCAGCTGAACTCAACTGGTTCTGATTTCATTGACCTCGCAAGGCTGAAAGGCAAAGTTGACCTTGGCAGAATTTGAACTCAGAACATAAAGATGGATGAAATAACACTAAGCATTTTGCCTGATGTGGTAACGATTCTGCCAGCTTGCTACCTAATAATGATAATAATAATAATAACAACAATGGTTTCGAATTTTAGTACAAGGCCAGCAATTTCGAGAGGTGTGGAGCTAAGTCAATTACATTGACCCCAGTGTTTAACTGGTACTTATTTTATCAAATCTGGAAAGATGAAAGGCAAAGTCGACCTCAGCGGAATTTGAACTCAGGACATAAAGATCCTGAAGAAATGCTGCAAAACATTTTGTTTGAAGCACTTATATTTCTGCCAGTTCACCACCTTACTAATGCTGCTGCTGCTATTACTACTACTACTACTACTACTACTACTACTACTACTACTACTACTAAAAATAATAATAATGATAATAACAAGAACACTCAGAGAGCACAAACCTCTGCCAAAGCAACACCAATGTCCTCTCAACGATTAGCCAGAGATGATTTTTAAAATGAGAATATCTGAAATAAACTCGACTGCTCTCACAAACAAGAATACTAAAAAGGAACCCGACCGCTCTCAGAAATTAAGTTAAAAAACAGGAAAAATAATTCAGAATCCTTGTCCGGTACCAGATTGATCCCTAAATCTAATCAGTTCATGCTAGTCACGAAACCAAACATCCCTGAAAGTTTCATCCAAATCCATCCAGCGGATCTTGAGAAAGATACATGGTATATAATTCTTTTTGTGCAGAGGTTCCTTGTAACATGTAATTTATTTTAAGGGTTACACAAGGGTAAAAAGAATGGGAAACACTGGTGTAGAGGCTCTCTTAGTGTGGGTGTGTATGGGGGGTGTTGTTTAATCCCAGCTCAATCTGATTTGAGCACACCTATGATCAGACATTCCAGTTGTGACCACCTTGTCTGTTCTCTGTGTATGGAATCCAAGACTGTATTAAAGGGTCATCCAATGTATCCTTTTACAAAAACTAACAGGGTGTGATTTAAGGGAGATTTGGTTGCTATTTCCAGCACTGACCCTTGCACGCATCCTTGCCCTAATCGGCTCCCTGTTGGTGGTGTTGTGTGGAATATGTGAAGCATTAATAAGATTTTATGAAATAAAAAGAAATATGAAAATAGGAACTACTTGACCTAAAAACGTCAAAAATGAAATAAAAAGTGAAGGAGGAGGAGGGAAGACCTAAATAAATTTGGGAATAATGAGGACGAGATTGAGTGAATGAATGAGAAAGGAATGAATATGGTGTAGCAGATAAAGGAAGAAAAGAGATGAAAGAAAAAGTAAAACAAAGAATACAAAGGGAATGAAGAAAACTGCTATAACCCAACCCTCCCACCTCGCATACACACATACATGCATGCACACACATGCACAGACACACTTGCAGACATAGACACACACCTGTACACACACATACGCGTGCACACACACACACACACACACACACACACACACACACTCTTTCTCTCTCCCTCTTCCTCTCTCTCTTTCTCTTTCCCCCCCATCCTCTCTATCTTTCTCACAAAGGGGTTTGTATGTTGTTACTCAACCTGCTAAAAATAGCAGGCAAATTTCCTGCAATTCACACTTCATTTTCAAAAATAGGAAGGATACATTGGACAATGAATGCATTTGTGGATGTATATGAAGGTGTGGTGGTCACAGCTAGAATGTCTTTGATCACAAGTCTGCTTGATTAGGGCTGACCTGGTCCTAACGAGCAATGATGCTCACAGACAGATTGATGATACATATATGCATATATACAGAGATAGAAAGAGCAGGTTAATGAACAGGATAATTAGTAAATTACCATTATTGTTTTAATATCCATTTTTCTCTGAGTTGGCGAGCTGGCAGAAACGTTAGAATGCCGGGCGAAATGCTTAGCGGTATTTCGTTTATCTTTATACTCTGAGTTCAAATTCCACTGAGGTTACCTTTGCCTTTCATCCTTTCAGGTCTGATAAATTAAGTACCAGTTGCGTACTGGGGTTTATCTAATTGACTTAATCCTCTCCCAAAAATTTCATGCCTTGTGCCTAGAGTAGAAAAGATTATAATCTTCCATGTTTCACACCTTAGCTCTCTGTATTCTCTGAATTGCAATGAAATGGTTTTAGCAGTGATGAGTGTAAAAGGTTGAAGAAACAGTGACAATTCTCCAATTATGAAACAGGTTTCAAAAAATAACCTCTTGTTGCTATTTTCCTTCACTTTGGAATTCTAAATAAGGAAAGTTGAGAAATATTTTTGAGTGTCTTTTACTGTCTTTTATCAAAACTGAATAATTTGTTTTATTGAGAATTAATTCTTTATTGTTCTTATCACCATGGTCATCATCATCATCATCATCATCATCATCGTTAATTTTCTTCTTATTGTTCAAGAAGTGAATCATTTCTTGTTGATAGATTTCTGATAAAACCTGTCTAAGTTTCCTTCCTGTTCCACAAACTTCGTTTATAAACCATAAACAAACCATGTTCTCATTTCTTAAAATTACTCTCTAATATTTCCAGGCACAGTTCTAAACAACACTGGGTGGAGCATTTTATGATTTCTTTTACTTCAAAATAGCAAGGATTTCTGGGATTGTTTTGTTCGGATCCAATGTCAGGTTTTCTTCAGTCAAATACTTCCCGTTTCCCCCCAAAAGCTATCTCTCTCTTAATCAGACTAAAATATTTTCAATTAGGTAAACAAACCACAAATATTTTCTCACAATTCTTTCTTTATCAGACGTTAAGTAATAAAGAGTTCAGTCTATCAACTTATTTCCAATCATAAATTACCATACACAGCTATAATTAGTCTTGATAGCACTGATAAAAATTCAATCTGTCTATTTTAAGACAGTTGCTGATAGACGAGGGCTGGGACCTTACCCTGCCTTTATTTGTTTGTTTTGAAACAACTCATGTATCAACACAGTTGGAGCATTGAAGAGAATTCTATTTTGGTAAATAAACAGGTTATGTATTCAACTTTTGTGGACTTATAAAATTTTAACCGTCTTTATATAATATCCTACCTGACTCATCTATCTTTATAATCAAATGAGGAATATTCACAGAATTGGTTTTTTGTTATTTGCTTTCTTTCATTTCCTGTGTGTAGATTTTCTACACAAGAAATTTATTATACTAAAATTGTAATTTCTAAAATATATTTTGTAAAAATAGGTTTTGATTCAACATGGAAAGCCAATGAAATGAGATCTCTATATTGTCATTCAACCTACTACAAACAACACCCAAATCACTCAGAAATCACAACATCATCATCATCATCATCATCATCGTTTAACGTCCGCATTCCATGCTAGCATGGGTTGGATGATTTGACTGAGGACTGGTGAACCATGTGGTTACACCAGGCCCCAATCTGCAATCTGATCTGGCAGAGTTTCTACAGCTGGATGCCCTTCCTAACACCAACCACTCTGAGAGTGTAGTGGGTGCTTTTACGTGCCGCCGGCACGAAAGCCAGTCAGGCGGTACTGGCAACAGCCACACTCAAAATGGTGTCTTTTACATGCCACCTGCACGGGAGCCAGTGCAGTGGCACCATCATCATTATCGTCATCATCACCAGTGTTGAATGTCCACTTTTTCAAACTGGTACAAGTTAGATGGTGTTTTTGTGAGGCAGTATTTTCACAGCCAAATGCCCTTTGTGTTGCTCCCCAATTTTACTACCACTTACAGCATGCAATGACACAGAGTCCCTATTCTAAAACCCATTAAATACATGTTGGATTGGGTTGCCAATGTTCACTGCAGGACGAAGGCCCTCAGCATTCTCTCTCCACCAACCATGGTCTGAAGTGAAGGCCATAAATTTGAGATCAGACTGGTTTGATGACCCTGTTCTATGATACTGGCTTGACATGGCTTGGCAGAAGGGTTAGATTCTTATGCTCTTACCCAGGAGTAGTTGATTACACCGACCCCCAGTGTTCAACTGGTATTTATTTTATTGACCCCAAAAGGATGAAAAGCAAAGTTAACCTCAGCAGAATTTGAACTTGGAACATAAAGACGGATGAATTACTGCTAAGCATATTGCGCAGCCTGCTAACAGTTCTGCCAGCTCGATGCCTACATACATGGTCACAACATATAATGTAAACACAGCCTGAGATAAACTGGATGAATAAACAAGTTGGGTATGGTTGGAATGCCTTTGGTTATTTGTCATGGCTGGCCGAAAACAACAGCAGCAAAAATAAACAATAACTGTTGTTGACCCACATTCCATAAAAGTCCAAAATATATTTTTATCGACCCAGGACTGGCAAATTATTGACCAACATTATATCAAGCATATTGGTGTAAGATGTCTATTGTTCTTTGTTTATTTTTATGTAGGAACCAAATATTGTTTTTGTTATTATTTGAAACAGCATAATTATTAGGCTTCTTTTTTTTTTAACTGTTTCTCTGCAGAAAATTGTGGTGGGGGCAGTCATTGTTACGAAGAATTGTGCTTAGTACCTTCCTCCTCCACAACAGAGGTAGTTATAATTGAACTCCGAATAATAAACAGAGAAATGGATGTTTGCAATAATATCTGTTCACAATAAAATGTCTAAAGACAAACCTTTTTTACACCCTGGGAATTAGGGTGATTGTTTATTTGAAAACCTTTAGTTAATGGGAAAAAAAAACAAGAAACAAGAAAAATTCTTTTTATTCAATAATCCTGTTGAAAATTCATTTTTAAATAGGAGTTTAGTTACATTGTTCTCTTGGTTTCAACATCTAATGATAATAATAATAATAATAATGGTTTCAGATTTTGCCACAAGGGCAGCCATTTTGGGGGAGGGGATGAGTCAATTACATTGACCCCAGTGTCTCACTGGTACTTAATTCATCAACCCCGAAAGGATGAAAGGCAAAGCTGACGATGGCAAATAATAATAGTAATAATAACTCTCTTTTACTCTTACTTGTTTCAGTCATTTGACTGTGGCCATGCTGGGGCACCGCCTTTAGTCGAGAAAATCGACCACATGACTTATTCTTTGTAAGCCTAGTACTTATTCTATCGGTCTCTTTTGCTGAACCACTAAGTTACAGGGATGTAAACACATCAGTATCAGTTGTCAAGTGATGTTGGTGGGGTGGGGGGGGACAAACACAGACAAATAAACATATATACACACACACACACACACACACACACATATATATATATATATATATATATATACATACACATATACACGACGGGCTTCTTTCAGTTTCCGTCTACCAAATCCACTCAAAAGGCTTTGGTTGGCCCGAGGCTATAGCAGAAGACACTTGCCCAAGGTGCCACGCAGTGGGACTGAACCCGAACCATGCGGTTGGTAAGCAAGCTACTTACCACCCAGCCACTCCTGCACCTATAATATAATATTATAATAATAATAATAATAATAATAATAATAATAATAATAATAAGTGGTGTTACCTTAGTTCACGGGTAGTGAACAGCTGACACTGTAGTACATCTCCAGCGTTAGAAGCTGTGCAAAGGCAATAATAATAATAATAATAATGATAATAACAATCCTTTCTACTAAAGGCACAAGGGTCGAAATTTGGCGGTGGGGGGAGTGGGTGAGTCAATTACATTGACCCCCAGTGTCCAACTACTACTTATTTTATCGACCCTGAAAAGAAGAAAGGCAAAATTGACCGTAGTGGAATTTGAACTCGGAATGTAAAGACAAACGAAATGCTGCTAAGCATTTTGTCTGTTATGCTAATGATTCTGCCAGCCTGCTACCATGGTAATACTAATAATAATAGATCAGGGTTCAGAAAGAACCCTGAAGTGGGTGAAGAAACTATTTTTGATAACCTTATTCTATGAAACTCAGTTATAACTTGATGCTACCCTGCCACCCTGCTACCCAACATATGTTGTTATAAATATAAACACATTCGTTTTTTTCTTCTTCTTTTTGTTTGTTGTTTTACGTCTGAGTTAATTCACAACTTCTCACAAATAACAACAGCAGCGGAACCACATCCACCCCTTCATTACAGCAGAGATGCTATTATTTATCTATTTCTACTGAATGACAAACAAACAACTTGACAAAAGGTACCAATGTTATGCACAGTTGTAGTATGCATGTATGTTTATATGTATGTATGTACGTGTGTCTGTGTGTAAATATACACATACACATAGACCACACTCACATACACACGTGACAAAACCTCAGTCGATGTAACATCTCTACTTGCAAAAGTAACTTATATTCTACTAAAAAGTATTCAGTAATGGTTCAGTTAAATTATGTTAAATTATGTTAAATTATGTTAAATTATTTATTTATATAACTTGACATAGAAACAAACATGTTTATTTCCTCATATTCCTTTCTGCTGAAGAGTGTAGGCTCGAAACATAAAACACTTTTTCATTTTCTTGAGCATTAAACTAATACACCTGCTTGTTGTTCATACACCTGTCTTCGTCTTTTGTTTTCCTATAAATTTTTACTATGTATACATAATATATATAATCTGCTATATCAGTAATATGATGCCAAGAAAAATATATACATACATACACACAGAAGCATATGCATACATATACACATACACACACACACACACACACACACACAGATATGTGTATATATATATATATATATATATATATATATATATATATATAAAATATAAAAATGGGACAAGAATGCAAAACATCCAGACAGTTAGGTGATACAAAAAAAGGGACAACAAAACATCCAGATAGACGATACAAAGAAAACAAGAACAGGTCATTTGGAGTTTTCTATCCTCAGTCGAGTTCCAGATTATCTTTGCAATTTCAGCTGGTTATACTCGATATTGCTCCAATCTGGCCAGCCCCAAGGAAAATCTAAGCTAAGAGCATTATATATATATATATATGCATGTTTGTTTTTTTTTATGCATAGTTAAATTTAAGGACAGATGGTAATTGAAGGATGAAACCATTTATGTCCTTTATTTTTTCCAAGAAAAAGCTTGACAGTGACTTCAAAGGTTTGGCTCAGTTTCCTTCATTGCTCATTGTATAATCTATCCCTGTGTTTGTATGTCTTCTTCAGCACACTGGAACCATAACTGTATTGTGACAGTTGGAAACAAATGTCTTTCTCCTTCCCATAGACAGAAAACAAAGGGTTTATCTGGTTGACTTCAATCCTTTCTGGATTTACATCGGAAATAAAATTACTATTTGATCCGAACAGAGAGAGAGAGAAAGAGAGAGAAATGTAGTTAACGGCTATATATAGTCACTAAATGTTGTGAGTTTGCTCAACCGATTAGTTTTATTTGAATTCATGGTGTTATGTTGACGATTTGTTCAAATTAATTATACAACAGACTGCCTTTATTGTCTGCTATATCTGGAGTGTGGCTCATGGTTAAACTTCTATTTTCAGCCCACAACATCCATTGGTGTATTGTGCCAATTGTAAACAAATGCTGTTTTCTTCTTGTTTCCATGGACTGAAAAATATAGATCTATCTATGGTGTGAAGAGCAGTTTACCTAACCCCACAGATACAGCAGGGAAAAAACACTGTTTAGTGTATATTCAAAGTCACCAACATAGCACTATGCAAATTAAACTAGCAACATATATATATATATACATACATACATACATACATACATACATACATACATACATACATACATATACCTACATATATCAATTTTGAATCTAAATTTTTTACTGAACTATACCTATATATATATATATATATATATATATATATATATATATATATATATATATAAAGGCGCATGGCTCAGTGGTTAAGGTGTTGCATTCACAATGCCGAGATTGGGGGTTCAATTCCCAGACTGGGCATTGCATTGTGTTCTTGAGCAAAGCACTTTATTTCACGTTGCTCTGCAATCATATCGTCATCTGACATGTGACACACCGTTGCACCTGTACAGGTAATGTCGATCTGATGGAGGGAGTGAGCTTATGTCTACACAAGCATTCAATCACTATAAAGAAATCGTCTGTGTTTGTTCGATAAGAAATTGTCGAACCCTCATACATCATCTAATGACGGGAGAGTCTATCATCATCATATATATATATATAATTCAAGAATAGGATAAAATCTTTATAAGAATTTATCAAGTAGTTAGCATGAAAAAACCACATAAGGGAAAAATCCATCATTTATTCCCTATAAATATATTTATGTATAGTAATGCCCTTATATATATATATATATATGTGTGTGTATGTATATATGTATGTATGTATGTATGTATATATATATATGTATGTATGTATATGTACATAACACCATGCATCCTTTTCCAAGTAAGTTTTATCTTATATATATACATACATACACACACACACACATATATATATATATATATATATATATATATATATATATATATATACATACATATATATATACTGCTTTAGAATGTGCTTCTTATTTGGATATATGAACTACTGACGATACACACAAACACACACACACAAACACACACACACAAACACACACACACAAACACACACACACAAACACATGCATCCTTGCTTTTCCTCATTAAACTCCAAATTCCATACCTTCGTATCAGTATAACTGACATTTTTGAAAGTAAAAGAAAACAATATCTAAACATATAACTATGAAGTTGGATATGATATAAAAAAAAAAAAATTAAAAAAAACAATAAACTAGTTTGCACTGAGTTTGGCTGGCAATGCCAACTTCCAGTTTGGCAACTCCATTCTCCCATGCTATAAAGAATTATAGCTTGAACTAAACCTCAAGATTTCAAGGTTCTTCAATGACCATATCATAACGACTCTACTTGTGTTTATATTAGGTCTTCTTAATCTATTTCTCCAACCAGTTTAGCCAATGAGAAGGAGCCTCTGCTCTCTCCTACCAGCTAGAAATAGAAGATAAACAGATATCTTGGGATAAGCAATAAGAACCCATCTATTCTACTGTTTTTTACGCTACCCTGACAGAGATTTATTATCTCACTCTCTTTCATTCTCTCTCTCTTCTCTGTTCTTATATCAGCCATTGGGAGGTATATATATATACATATACATATATATATATATATATATATATATGTATATGTATATATATATATATTAATATACTATAGATGTCATACTTAAGTGTGTCTATGTGTGGGTGAATTGGTAGAGTCAATAGAACAGGATAAAATATCTTGCAGGATTAGTTCCAGTTCTCCTTGGTCTGGGATCAAATCCACTCAGGTTAAATTTCCCTTTTATATCAAGATAATGAATTAGGGAGGGATGGATGTATGTGTGTGCATATGCATGTTATTAGAAATAAATGCTTCTCGATCATTACCCTATTTCACATTGTTGTACCTACTGGCATTATAGTAAAGATTGTTTGCCAACACAACATGGTAATCCTGGTTTAGGACGAATGTTGCTGTAATTTAGCCCCAGGATTCCCTTGTTCGAAAACATAAGGACACAGATCATATCGTATAGCCAGCTGGAGACAATGTCTCCTGGGGCTAAAATTACAGCAACATTCATCCTAAACTAGGACTGCCATGTTATGTTGGCAAACAATCTTTACTACAAAGTACCATTGCTGAATATCTCTCGTTGTGAGATTTAAAAATAGTAATTTTCTACTGGCATTAATAAAAACAAAGTTTTTGAGACAACTATAGCTCACCTTAATGATATGTCTATCAAAAACATTATATCTATGGAAGTGCTTAAGAGGCTTATGAAAATTCTGATAATATTTGAACAAACATTTAATCTGAACAAAGAATTGTAACATAGAATATTTTGTTTCATATTTTTAGCACTTTTTTTGAGTGTTAGTGTTATTCTGTATGTAATGTACTTCATTTTTGAAGCCACTATTTTTTATTGCATCATTGTAATAATAAATGACACAGTCAAAGCTTTTTAAATAAAAGTATAACTAGATATGCATTTACTAGTAAACTTTGTTTGTTAAATTTCTATGGGTTACCAGGGGATGACTAGAATATATATATTAATTTCTCTGCAAATGAATTGAAAAACATTCAGTTATCCTTTATGGCTAAAACTTCAGTAAAAATAAACGCCTTTCTTGCTTTTGTGTGTTTTACACATATGATTATTGAAGACATGAAAATACTTTTTGCATGTGAATAATTAAATATATCATATCTTCTGTGTATGGTAACTGAATAGATGAAAATGT
>NC_142933.1:7371832-7386832 GCF_046866305.1 Octopus bimaculoides
TAACCATTTCGACTTCTCCCTTAAAAAGGCAAAACATTTTCTTAAATCCTCAAACTTCCATCCCTTCCTCCCAACACACACACAGCCATATTACCCCTTTTGGTCCTTAAAGACTCTCAATGCTTATAGTTCATCAATGTATGTTTCCTAAATCAAGAATTTTTATCCTTAGCCACACAAAGAATATAATATTTTATCCTTAGCCAAACAAAGAATATAATATTACCATCATTTACATTATTATATTTGATGTTACATTATTATTTACATAATTATATTTGATCTTGTTTGTTGTCAACACAACTACCCTCCAGCCTTCATCAGGTGTCTTGGGGAAATTTCAAACCTGGATTCTCATTCCTAAGGTATTTTTTGATGTTGTTGTTGTTACTATTATTATTATTATTCAGGTTACTGCTTGGAATCGAACTTGGAATCTTGGGGTTAGTAGCCTGCGCTCTTAACCACTACACCACATACCCATGGTGTAGTGGTTAAGAGTACGGGCTACTAACCCCAAGATTCCGAGTTCGATTCCAAGCAGTAACCTGAATAATAATAATAATAATATCGAAAAATACCTAAGGAATGAGAACGCAGGTTCAAAATTTCCTGAAGACACCTGATGAAGGCTGGAGGGTATATCAGCCAAAACGTTGTGTTAACAACAAACAAGAGGAGGACAAATATTGTCAAATGTAAATAATGTACATAATTCCTCATCTCTTAAATATAGAACTCTATAATATTACCATTATTAAAATGAAATATTTCAGGGGTGACATTGGAATATATTTAATTAACTATTCTTCTAACACAATATTTTTGTGTTTGTCTTCATTTTTTCTTCATTTATTTAGTATTTCACTTTTTTTCTGGTAAAGGAATTCTGTCTCCTGTCTTTTTCATGGAGTAACTGGGTCAGATGTTTTTATTCCTCAAAAATTTTTATCTAATAAATTTAGAAATTTTTATTCCTTATTTTCTGTGATTTTTGCTTTCAATTTTCTCCAAATAACAGAATTTCATACATCTTTTAACCTTTTTGTTACCGGCTGTGTGGTAAGTAGCTTGCTTACCAACCACATGGTTCTGGGTTCAGTCCCATTACATAGCACCTTGGGCAAGTGTCTTCTACTCTAGCCTTGGGCTGACCAAAGCCTTGTGAGTGGATTTGGTAGACGGAAACTGAAAGAAGCCCATCGTATATATGTATATGTATATATATATGTATATATATGGCCGTTGCCAGTACCACCTGACTGGCCTTCGTGTGGGTGACACGTAAAAGCACCCACTACACTCTCTGAGTGGTTGGCGTTAGGAAGGGCATCCAGCTGTAGAAACTCTGCCAGATTAGATTGGAGCCTGGTGTTGCCATCCGGTTTCACCAGTCCTTAGTCAAATCGTCCAACCCATGCTAGCATGGAAAGCGGACGTTAAACGATGATGATGATGATATGTGTGTCTGTGTTTGTCCCCACAACATCGCTTGACAACCGATGCTGGTGTGTTTACGTATCTGTAACTTGGCGGTTCGGCAAAAGATACCGATAGAATAAGTACTAGGCTTACAAAAAATAAGTCCTGGGGTCTATTTGCTTGACTAAAGGCGGTGCTCCAGCATGGCCGCAGTCAAATGACTGAAACAAGTAAAAGAGTAAAAGGGATATATCTGTTGAAATACATTACTTTTGTTTTAATCATATTTTTCAAAATAAGGAAAATTGTCCAACCCATGCCAGCATGGAAAACGGACGTTAATCGATGATGAAGGAAAAATTTAGTAAAATACCTTAAACCAGTGTTTGGAACAAATTAGCGTGAGATTTTGATGGCTTTAAAACCATAATTTTCGGTCATAGAATCAGAGTTTGTTTCAGGTGGATTGGAATCAAAAGAATGAAACTAATAAATGGGTAAGACATGACTGTGTTTAAGAAAGTCACTTTAGAATCATGCTGTCACAGATCTTTCTTTGTAACACCTTTGGCCTACCATAATCGCATAAACAATATCAGATAAGAAATAATCCAACTCCAGAAGTGAATCAAAATTTATTACAAATTAGTAAGAGCTAATTTGGGTCATGGATAATTTATTGTTTCCTTGTTTGCTTACAGCTGCAAAGAATCTTTGAGAAGAGACTATTTTTTCTTTGAGCAAATAAAAACAAACCAAACAATTAAACAATTCCTTGACCTTTAGACATTTAATATCAGAAGTAAAACAAAAGTTTGACAACTGCAATCTTTTAATATCCACTTGACTTCATTTACCTGTCTGCTAGCCATACTGATAATTTTGGTTTCCTATTCGAGTTTTTAATTTTTTAATGGCTTAGCCAAAGGAGGAAGAGAAATGCTGGTGGCCATTTTTTTTGTAGGGTTTCCATTATGGGTGGATAAAAGGGAGGAAGAAATTATTACTTGTGAGTTATTCTCAGACCAGAGACCTTGTTTGAATATGTGCGAAAAAGACAAAAAACAAAAGCAACCCAATAAAATACTGTGGAGAGACTTTTTGAACACCCAGTATATACATGGTGGGCTTCTTTCAGTTTCTGTCTACCAAATCCACTAACAAGGCATTGGTTGGCCCAAGGCTATAGTAGGAGACACTTGCTTGAGGTGTCACGCTGTGGAACTGAACCTGGAACCATGTGGTTGGGAAGTAAGCTTCTTACCACACAGCCACACCTGCACCTTCTACACATATTTGTGTGTGTGTGCACGTCGGTGTTGCTACAGGTGAAGGAATAGCTATGATAGTAAGTTTGCTTCCCAACCATATGATTCTGGGTTCAATCCCACTGCATGGCACCTTGGGCAAGTGTTATTTACTACAGCCCTAGGCCAACTAAAGTCATGTGAGTGGATTTTGTAGATGGAAACTGAAAGAAGCTTGTTGTTTGTGTGCATATGTGTGTGTGTGTGTGTGTGTGTGTCCCATCATCATCTGACAACTGGTGTTGGTTTGTGTTCTTCCTCGTTACTTAGCTGTTTGGCAAATGAACTAAAAATAATGATAAAGCTAAAGTGAAGATCAAATAAACAGTGTGTGTGTTTGTTGTCAAAATGACCCCACCAAATATACCAGTATATATATTCTACTGGCTGAAATAATCACAGATGAACTTATGTAATGGTAAGAAATGCATCCAATGGCAGCAGAATAAAAGTTCTTCATTTATGGAAACCCAAATACAAGAAGAGGACTGCAGTAACAGTAGTGTGCCCCAGCATGGCCACAACCATTAAGCTGGATATATATTTGTGTATATGCGTGCGTGTATGCATGTGTGCATGCGTATTCATATACGTGCATACATGTATCTATGTATGTAACATGTTTATACACACTCACACATGCACACACACACACACACACACGGCTATAATTTGTTCAACAGACCCAGAAGTTTATTTGTGTGACCCCTGATCCACCCCACTACTTGTTGCCGGTGTTTGAAGCAAATCTTTTCCAGATGACATTTGGGTCTGGAAAGAGAAACCCCTTGGCCTGCTCCATACAGACCTTATTGTTCTATGGAAATAAAAGAGTGTTGACCTGAAATGAATCGAGCAGGTCGTCTGTTTCTTTACTTTCTTTGGTGTAATTCACGGATGAAAAAGTAGTTTAGAATATGGAAAGGTTCATTCTTACTTCAACTCTATAATGGTATCTTCCAACACAGCACATGGAATAATGTTTTTAAATGAATTTTCTATTTTCTGAAATTTGATCAGATTTTTCTGTCCTCTGCAGGAACAAGATAAGAAGGCCTCACCCATATATAAATAGTAAATACACCCCCACCCCACCCCACCGCTACGTCCCTAAATAACTTCATAAATAAAGAGTTAAATAAATAAATAAATGAATAAATAAGCTGAAATGCTCTGGATTTTGTCAAAAGTTTGACAGACACAAGAGTTTCCATTCTGAAAAAATCATTTTCTTTTAGAGAGTTGCCAAGAGACTTCAGCAGACACACACACACACACATATACATGCACACACGCATGCATGCACACGCACACAAATACATAAACACATACTAACATGCATGCACAGATGTGGATGTGTGTGTGTGTGTGTGTGTGTGTGTGTGTCTGCTGGTTAGAGGGGCTGAAACAATTCAACTAAAAAAGGATTCCTTGAAATAAGTAAGGGACTGTAGAACACGGTGCAGCCTCTTTTAATAGTCACCCCACCCCCTCAAGTTAATCAGTGGAAGAGGAGCAGCACAATCGTCTTCAGCAGGCCTTTTTACACTCATTGTGCTCTTGATGTGGCCAACGTCCAGTTTCAACTTTGCTGATCCAGTGTCTGCTGGAAAAAGAATCAAGGTGACTTCGAAAGACCTCACCCACAATCATTTAAAATCCGTCTTCCATGCTCGCATTAGTTGGACAGTTTGACAACATCTGACAAACCACAGGACAGGACTATGTCAAGCTCCAATCCTGGTTTCTACAGCTGGACACTCTTCCAGCAGCCAACCACTTTACAGTTTGTAATGGATATTTTCTTTTTTCTTTTCTCATGGCTCCAGCACAGTTAGATCCTACTTCTCAATATTCAAGTATGTTGCCAGTACTGCCTGACTGGCCTTCGTGCTGGTGACACGTAAAAGCACCCACTACAGTCTTGAAGTGGTTGGCGTTAGGAAAGGCATCCAGCTGTAGAAACCTTGCCAAATCAGATTGGAGCCTGGTGTAGCCATCTGGTCCACCAGTCCTCAGATGATGATGATGATGATGAAGTAAAATACAGAAGCTTCAGATTTTTGTCTTCACAGTCACCATCCATATTAACAACTTACCCAACACTACAGCACTTAAGGTTTACATTTTGTACCTGGAATATAAGACAACACCATATTTTTTTGGTGGTGGTGGTGGGGGTGGGCATGTTTTATGAGGTGGAAAGGTCATTTTGTGTGCTGGCATGTGCTGTTATTTCTTGTGTGTATGTGTGCAAGTGTGTGTGTTTGCTTTGTGCTTGAGTATGTTTGAGTTTCCATTTGTGTGTGTATGTGTGTTGTTATTTAACCCCGGTCTCTTCTGATGGAACAGACCTATGATTAAAGAGCTCTTGGTCATGACCACCCTATCTTGTTTTCAAATTCAGTATACCCCCACCCACCCAAACTTGCCAGACAACATTGTCCAATGTTGTATCCTTTTCTAGATGGCAGGATGTAGCTTGAGGGAGTTTTTGGCTGTTATTTTTTTTAGCAGGTCAAGCAGCGACCACATTGAAAATCCTTTGTCTATGTTTGTATTTGCAGGAGTTTTGTATGTTTGTATCATTACGTAGGTGTGTGCATGCACGCATGCATATATCTGTGTGCATGCATCTGTGTGTGTGTGATACTAGACCACTGATCTCCTTTTTGTTTGCTTTTGTTGTTTGTTGTTCCTAAATATAAACCAGGACTACACAAAGTAGAAGCCACAGATACGTGTTACACTTCCCTCTTCTTTGTCTTACGTTACACACTAAACCTTCTTCCACTTAAGTTACACTCTCTCTTTTCTGTGTAACAAAACACCTGGCCAATTCACTCATTGTTTTGGGTCACTTTTACTGCCATTCACCAAAACGGAGAACTTCCTCATTGTAGAAATTAAGTAAATTGCTTCCTAGTGGTGCAACCATTCCTTCAGTTTCTGACCATTAGAATATAATGAGATTGTACTATATGTGTGTGTCTGTGTGTGAGGGAGAGAGAGTAAAACAGAGAGAGTTATTCTTTTTGAATACAGCTGTAAGCAAAACTTAGAATGGGGTCTTGAAGTGGTTGGTCATCCTGTTAGAAATGGCAGTCAAGTTTCCATCATGTCACACAGGATACATCATCATTATCATCATCCTCATCCTCATTTAACGTCTGTTGTCCATACTGGCATCGGTTGGACAGTTTGACCAGGGCTGGCACACTGGAATGCTGCACCAGACTCCAGTCTGATCTGGCATCGTTTTCTACAGCTGGATGCCCTTCCTAACGTCAACCACTCTGAGAGTGTAATGGGTGCTTTTTACGTGCCACCGGTGCCATTTGCGTGACACCAGGGTGCTTTTACATACCATCGGCACGGGTGCCAATTTGTGTTGGGACAAAATTGTCCCTGATATATAAAAACAAAACCCCACCAAAAAAAACAGGATAGTCATGGTTGGAATGTCTTTAATCATGGATCGGCAGGATCAGATTCAGTGCTAATCATTAACAACAACAACTTCTCCAAAGTATTTTGAGTAGTGAGAAATGTCAGACCTAATAACAACATCAAAATCTAACATATGGTTTACATATGTAGTTACCTGAATGTAGTTACCTGAATGATTAATACGTAACCCACAAATATTGGCATGAGATGTAGCACGTCTCTGCCTAGCTGAGCACCTTATGTTAAGAATGGGATTGTGCTCCCTGGGCACATTGTGTTGTCTCTGGTGTCCACTCTATTTCTGTATGTTTGCAGAATTACTAAAGTAGTTCTGACTAAGCTGGTACAGGTGAGACCCTGTACTTTTATTGTTGGTGGCATAACATCTCAGAACAGGGCTTGGAACTAGCGAGACTGCTGATACTGCACCTATTTTTGTATGGGTTCTTATTATTATTATTATTACCACCTCCCCTCAAAATTTCTGGCCTGGTGGTAAATTATTATATTATTATTTTATGTTTGACTTTTGTTTTGCATTTGTACAAGTTGGATCCAAGTCTCACCTAGAGACTTCAAAAGACAACAAGTTAGAAGTTCATGTAGGTGTTATGCCTAGGGTACCATATATTTGGATTTGTACAGTTTTGTTCAAGTGAATGTTTAAGAAACCATAAGAAAATTATGTGTTTGCTTTAAAATTTGAGATCACATAGACAGTATTTTACGTAGGATATGGGCAGTTCCCATGAGCACTATCTTTTGAACTTCAGCCATTTTGGGGTTTCCTGGAATCTGATCTAGGTAGTAATCAGCCCGTTTCGCTGTCATTCCCAGGGCACCTATGACAATAGGTATTGTTTTCGTCTTCAGATTCCACATTTTGCTAATTTCTATTTCAAGATCTTTATATTTGCTCAGTTTTTGGTAGGTCTTGACAGATATGTTTATATCGATTGGGACAGTCATATCAATGAGGAGGCATGATTTTTGTCTGAAGTCTTTCAGTATGATGTCTGGCCTATTTGCATCTATCTTTCTGTCAGTTTGAATGGTGAAGTTCCAGAGGAGTGCAATGTGATCATTATTATTATTATTATTATTATTATTATTACCACCTCCCCTCAAAATTTCTGGCCTGGTGGTAAATTATTATTATTATTATCATTGTTCAGTAGTTTTATTTTTTTAACGTGCTTTCACTTCACTACCGAGCGCAGCTCTGTGCGCCTTGGGTACGTGCTGTGGTTTGCTGTGGTGCTCTTATGTGTACTGTATTTATTATTATTATTATTATTATTATTATTATTATTATTATTATTATTATTATTACCACCTCCCCTCAAAATTTCTGGCCTGGTGGTAAATTATTATTATTATTATTATTATTATTATTATTATTATTATTATTATTATCAATATTATTATTATTATTATTACCACCTTCCCTCAAAATTTCTGGCCTGGTGGTAAATTATTATTATTATTATTATTATTATTATCATTATTATTATTATAAGGCAGCAAACTGGCAGAAACGTTAGCATGGCTCTGGCGAAATGCTTAGCGGTATTTCATCTGTTTTTACGTTCCGAGTTCAAATTCTGCCGAGGTCGACTTTGTCTTTCATCCTTTCGGGGTCAATAAATTAGGTACCAGTTACATACTGGGGTTGATCTAATCGACTGCGCCCCCAAAATTTCAGGTCTTGTGCCTAGAGTAGGAAAAAAGAAAATTTGACACAAGGCCTGCAAATTTGGGGGAGCGGGTAAGTCAACTGTTACTTATTTTAATAACCCTGAAAGGATGTCCAGCATGCTAACGATCCTTCCAGCTTGCCACCCTAAGTTATTCAATATATATAGAAAACAAGGTGGCAAGTGAAATGCTTAGTGGTATTTCGTCTGTCTTTACGTTCTGAGTTCAAATTCCACTGAGGTCGACTTTGCTTTTTTTTCTTTTGGGGTTGATAAATTAAGTACCAGTTGCATACTGGGGTTGATCTAATCGACTGGCCCCCTTCCCCTAAAATTTCGGGCCTTGTGCCTATAAGTAGAAATGAATATATATGGAAAACAAGGCAGCATGCTGGCAGAAACATTAGCATGTCGGGCGAAATGCTTAGTGGTATTTTGTCTATTTTTATGTTCTGAGTTCAAATTCCACAAAGGTCAATTTTGCCTTTCTACTTTTCAGGGTTGATAAAAAAAACCCCAGTTAATCACTGGAATCAATGCAATCAGCTTACCCCATCTCTGAAAATTGCTGGCCTTGTGCTAATATTTGAAAGTGTTACTTTTCAGTAAATTAAGTACCAGTTGAGTACTGGGGTTGATGGTAATCAACCTGCCCCTTCCCTCCAAACTTTAGGCCTTGCGCCTTTGTAGAAAGGATTGTCATCATCATCATCATCATCGTTATTAAGGCGATGAGCTGGCAGAATTATGAGCATGTCATACAAAATGTTTTGCGGCATTTCTTGGGACCCTTTTAAGTTCTGAGCTAAAATCCTGCTGAGGTCAACTTTACCATGTATTCTTTTGTTGGGGTCAACAGAATAAAATACCAGTCAAGTATTAACATTGTTGGCATTGTGTCAAAATTTGAAACCATCATCATCATCATCAGATGATAGATAATGTTTTTAGGTTAGTGATGTAACAAGGATGTATTTGAAGTTGCTTTCACATGTAGCATCAGGGGTTATGAATGTCAATGTTTGTTGCAACAATAAACTGCTCCTTGTATATCCAGGCAGTGTTTGATTTTGTTGCAGAAATGAGAGTAGGGGAACAGGATTGTAGGTAGGGGTGACAGGACTGTCACAATCCCTGACAGATCTATTGTGCTGTTTGCTCACCATTGTTGTTGTTTCTTTGAACTGGACAATTGTAGTGTCCACAAGAGTCCTATGCTTAGACACCTTTTCGCTTTGATTATGTCTTCAATGTGTTTTGTAAATGTTGTGAAGGTGATGCCTGGAACTCCTTTTCATATAATTGCAAACTATTTTTATCATCGGAGGGTGTGATGTGTTTCTTCTGTGTTCAGTGTATTAATTGGTGCTCTCTAGTGTTGAAGTCTAATAAAGGAGACAGTATGTTTGTCATCATCATCATCTAACATCCGATGTCCATGCTGGAATGGGTTGGATGGTTTGACCAGAGCTGGAAAGCTGGAAGGCTGCACCAGACTCCAGTCTGATTTGGAATGGTTTTCTACAGTTGGATGCCCTTCCTAATGCCAACCACTCTGAGAGTGTAATGGGTGCTTTTATGTGCCACCGTCACAGGTGCCATTTGCGTGACACCAGTATCTGCCATGACTGTGATTTTGCTTGGCTTGATGATATCATCATCATCGTTTATATATATATATATATATATATGACAGGTTTCTTTCAGTTTCCATCTATCAAATCCACTCACAAGGCTTTGGTCAGCCCGAGGCTATAGTAGAAGACACTTGCCCAAGGTGCCATGCAGTGGGACTGAACCCAGAACCATGTGGTTCGTAAGCAAGCTACTTACCACACAGCCACTCCTATGCCTACGCTATGTATAATAATAATAATAATAATAATAATAATAATAATAATAATAATAAATGTATATTAAGCATAGTGCTTACATCTCTGTTAAGTTCTGTACTTGTCGGTTGGTGATGTGCTAAACGATAGGGCATAATTATAATTCCAGTTGCTAACAAAGAAACATCTGATTCTGGTTAGCAATATATTTCTTCAGTTTATTTCAATACAATTAAAATAAACGAATCTTTTTACATCAAACTTTCCTTATTAAAATGTTGTATTCATTAATTTATTTATTATCCTATTTTTCCATCTTCCTCTTTGTTGTTTCTTTGATCAGCCAGAACAAAAGGGTTTTTTTAGAATTAAATCATGGAATTCCATAAAACTAAAGTCGATGGTCTGCAAGCATAGCAGAACTTAGTTCTGCAAGATTTAGTTACCAATTTTTTTTAAGTTTGAGAAACTTGAATTAACTTTAATTAGATAAATTCAATCAGCCTGTGTTAGCATTAAAAGTTTTAGCTTTTTTTATTAAATTAACAGCAAACTTAATTTCCTTATTAATCCTTTTTTTTCTCTCAGACATAAAAGAAGATGGGGCGGGGGTGGAAAGAAAATGAAAAATAAATAAATAAATAAAAACGTCCTCAACTCTCTTCTATTTCTGGCTCTGGAACTGATACCCTGGGTTCTCTTTAAACTCTAATTCGGGTATTTTATTTATTATTATTTTTTTTTTTATGTTTGTTGGGTATCTTTGTTTTGTTCTGGTGCATTAGCTGCTCACTGCTGCAACTGCTGCTACTACTACTACTACTACTGCTACTACTTCTTCTTCTTCTCATCCTCCTCCTCCTACTACTACTGTAATCTAGAACTCTTGCTCTTTTCTGTAAACTACCAAACCAATCTGTTAAGAATCTGCTGGTTATCTAACCCCTAAAGTTATTTAACATCTTTGGAGAAAGGTTCCAAGAGTCCTTAATATAATCACTTCAAGGTAATCTGTATCCTTCTCTCATTTCTCACTTTTCCCTATTCTATCGTCTTTTCTCTCTCCCTCACTCACTCTCTCTCTCTCTCTCCTATTCAATCACCTTCTCCCACCTTCACTCTCTCTCTCTCTCTCTCTCTCTCTTATTCTACCACCTTTCTCCCTTTGTCAACCTCCAAATTCCTTCTGTTCTGTTAAGTCTCATTCCTATTATTCTATCATTCTCACTCTCCAAACCCCTCTCACTCAATTACCTTCTCTGTCTCTCTCTCTCTTCCCCCTCTCTCTCTCTCCCCTTCTCTCACTCTCCCTCCCCCCACTCTTCAGATCTCTTCTATTTCGTCAACTTTTCTCACCTTTTAACTTCTCAAATCTTTTCTATCCTTTTCTGCCCTCTCTCTCTCTCTCTCTCCCTTCACACTTTTCCCATATTACCACCTTTTCTCTTATCCTTATATCTCATCTAATAATCCCTCCTAATCCATTTTATTCCTTCTATCTCTTTCACTTCTTTCTCTCTATCCCTAACTCCCTTTCTCCTCCCTCTCAATCCCTTTCATTTCATTTCATTCGGTCCCTCTTTTATCAAATTACTTCACTCAATCTGCTTAGTATTACTTTATACCCCGACCCCTCCATCACCCCTTTACTTGTCCCTCTTCACTCTACCACTCTACCTCCCACCGCTACCATCGATTGTGTGGGTGGCTTTAAAAGATAAGCTGTTTGAGCTACCCTTAAAGCTTCCACCCATACTCCCACCCACTTCTCCCTTGTCTGTCTACTTCAGAAAATACATTTGTTTTTAACTATTGCCATGACTACTGCACCCACTCCCGCGCCCATACTCGAACTGTTGTTACTACCGTAACCCCCCCCCCCCCCCATCATCGTCACCATCATCATCATCACCATTGCCTATTCTTGTTACTTTAATCAGTTACACACCTCGACCAGCAACAACAACATCCAGTATTTCACACCAATGAAGGACTCTTTGCATGGCTGTTTGACTCGCTAGAAATAGCAGCCAAGAATTCTTCATATTCGTACCCCGACACACCATGACTGTATATGCACTTTTAATACCCAATAACTGAAGAAAGTTGGAATGGCCATGGCTGGTAGGTTTGTGTGGTCAGGCTGGCCTGCAGCTCTTAAGCAACAGCATTAATGAGATGTAGGCCTTTATATGCTTAATCAAGGTGTTTGATTTAGCTGCCAGATCAGATCACAGATTTTTTAATTAATATTTTTTAACTAAACAGCTTGAAATTTCGAATACTGGTAGAATTTCTCATGTAGAACACGGTTTACTCCGAACGTTTTTGACCAAATTTCGTATTTTAGAAGTTATTTTGTGATAAAGTTGTCATATATGGGTAATTTTAACCGATCAACGACATGTATTCAGTTGAAGAAAGCTACTGCTAGGGAAAGAGTAAGGAATGCACAGTGATGACTAGAAAGGAAGAAGGGATAAAGGTGGCATCGTCTTCGCACAACATACAAATAGAGTAGAAAAGAATGCCTAGAGTAGAAAAGAATATTACATTATTTACAGTATCACTGCCACCACATCACAATTACTATTAAGACTGCACTTTTAGTATATCGTGGAGGCGCGTGGCTTAGTGGTTAGGGTGTCAGCATCATGATCGTAAGATTGTGGTTTCGATTCCTGGACCGGGCGACGCGTTGTGTTCTTGAGCAAAACACTTCATTTCACGTTGCTCCAGTCCACTCAGCTGGCAAAAATGAGTAACGCTGCAATGGACTGGCATCCCGTCCAGCTGGGGGGAGGGGAACACATATGCCATAGAAACCCGGAAACCGGGCCCATGAGCCTGGCTAGGCTTTAAAAGGGCGCATTTATTTTATTTTATTTTTTTTTTAGTATATCAGCATTCAGAGGGAACCTCTACATAGTCATTCAACTATTGTGTCCTGGGAATAGCACGCATTGGTTTTCGGCCAACGGAGCCAAACCTTGGACCTCCTCTGGTACTTGGAAATGGTTTGATATAAAGTTGAATGGCATGGCTTAAGAGGGGAGGTGGTCGTGGGGGTTGATGTAACTATCATCACCACTGCCATTGCGACAACAATCCGTACCATCACCACCACCACCACCACCACCACCACCATCATCACCATCACCACCACTAGCATCATCATCATCATCACCGTCATCACTCCACCACCACCATCATCATCATCATAAGCAACAGCTGCAGCCATTTGTTCTTAAATGACAGAACAAAAATAAAACAAAAACAGGCAAACAAAAAAGAAAAAAGACAGATGACCTTATAGAAAGAAACGGGGTGGGGAGGATAGTAGAAAGGTGGGAGAGGGGGGAAATAACTGTAGAAGTGGTGGTGGTGGTGAGGTGGAAAGAAAGGGTGAAAGAAATGGAATAGGTGAGAGAGAGGGGGGAGTCGAAAATGAGAGTAAAAGAAAGGAGTAAAAAGAACCTCTGTGTTAAGTCATTACAAGTTGTTGTTGTGGTGGTGGTGGTGGTGGTAGTGGTGGTGGTAGTGGTGGTGGTAGTGGTGGTGGTGGCGGTGGTGGTGGTTCGGGTGGCTGTGATGAAAGTTAAGGGCCAGCAGTGAAGTAAGGGTATGGTGGTGGTGGTGGGCGGGGTCTGGGGGGGGGGGGGTAGAACAAGGGAGTTGGTTGGCTGTTGGAATGTTCCTTTATTAGTTTGAGGAATCCCAGAAGGCAACTTGTGTAGGGTTTCACTCCTTGCTGTTTACGTTTCCTTTCACCCTAGGGTGGATGTGACATCCCCCTACTGATTAGGATAGATCCCTTTTCTGGGGACAACAGACGGGGACTGGAATGTGGGTGAGGTGGGGGTGAAATAAAACATGGTGTCTGTCTGTCTGTGTGTTTGTGTATTGATATATACCTTTTTATCTTTTACATGTTTCAGCTATGAGACTGTGGCCATGCTGGGGCACCATTTTGAAGAATTTTCTTTTTGGTCTTTTTTACAGTCTAACGTAGCCTTCTTTGTGAAAGGTGGCAGGGTGCAATTTATTGAGAGAGAGGGGTATTTGACTGCATTTTCTAGAAGATCCAGCAACCACATAGTGTGTCCCTTGTTTTAGATAATTCTTATATTTTTCTGTTTTCATTGTGTTGGTACAAATCGATGCTTTCCAAAATAACTTGCACATTTATTTGTAAGTTTTTAGAATAAGGAAGCATCGGTTCTTCACTCAGAATGTTACAATGAAATTAAATAAGATAAACATCATCAACATAGGTGTAGGAGTGGCTGTGTGGTAAGTAGCTTGCTTACGAACCACATGGTTCTAGATTTCAGTCCCACTGCATGGCACCTTGGGCAAGTGTCTCTACTATAGCCTTGGGCCGACCAAAGCCTTATGAGTAGATTTAGTAGATGGAAACTGAAAAGAAGCCCGTCGTATATATGTATATATATATGTGTGTGTGTATGTTTGTGTGTCTGTGTTTGTCCCCCCAACACCGCTTGACAACCGATGCTGGTGTGTTTACGCCCCCGTAACTTAGCGGTTCGGTGAAAGAGACCGATAGAATAAGTACTAGGCTTACAAAGAATAAGTCCTGGGGTCGATTCGCTCGACTAAATACGGTGCTCCAGCATGGCCACAGTCAAATGACTGAAACAAGTAAAAGAGTTAAAAAAAAAGAGTATTTTGTTGACCAATTTAAGCTTTTGTTGGATGAGATGAGAATTGGTAGGAGAGGGGGGGAAACTTTGGTAAGAAAGTCTGTTACAGGATTGGATTCAGTCAGGAAGCAACATAGTTTTTATGTTTTGTTCTGTTTTGTTTTACGTTCATCAGAAGAAATTTGTGGAGCATTCAAGTGGAGTGGGATGGATATAAAGGAATTTTAACATTGAGTCATAAGATAGGAGAAAACAAGACTCTTAGGAGAAGAAAGAAAGCAGGTTGCTTCTGGGATTCTAAGCAAAGGAAAACCGTGGTGGTGGGGGGGATGGAGCTGTAGTTGAAGAGGAGGGTGGGTGGTGAAGAGATTTGAAAGTTGATGCAATGAAATTTGACAAACTTCATTAACTGATACTGAAGTACACAGAAGAAATTTGGTTTGAAATTAAGCAAATCTTTTGGGGTGTCTGGGAATATTGGAGATTAGAGTAAATTTTCTTTGACATAAACACTTTGAATATGTATAAATATCATCATAATTAGATTCGTCTTACCATCCCTAGATTCAGAAATTCACATCTTGTATACATTTACACAATAACATGAACAATCAAAAGCATTTCCAAA
>NC_142933.1:7391832-7441832 GCF_046866305.1 Octopus bimaculoides
ACTGCTACATTGACTGTGGATTTAATAAGGATTTGACCAGGTCCTTATTTGTAGATATATCTTAAAGTTTTGAAGGAATATATATATATATACATGTTGGTGTATATATTAACAAAAGTAACTTTAATACTTCTATAAGCCAACTTTAATAATAAAATCCGGCAACAGCAGGAACGACAATCAATGTAGAATCAACAACTCGAGGTTTGCACATATATATATATATATATATATATATATATATACATATATATATATACATATATATATATATATATATATATATATATATATATATCCACCATGGATCATACAAACACTGATCTGGAACCGATGGATTCACAACAATTACGGTCTTTCTTTCGCAATTCGCTGCACTGGGAGGATTATTACGGTAGGTATTATGATTCACTTAGACATTTTCTTTATGGAAATTGTCAACGGTTCTTCAGAAAGCACGCACACACACGCACGCGCGCACACATACTTCTTAATCTTTGTCACTTCTTCTCCCCCTCTCTCTACGTATATATGTA
This sequence comes from Octopus bimaculoides, assembly GCF_046866305.1. Taxonomy (NCBI): domain Eukaryota; kingdom Metazoa; phylum Mollusca; class Cephalopoda; order Octopoda; family Octopodidae; genus Octopus; species Octopus bimaculoides. Next base: position 7,392,369 of record NC_142933.1, read on the forward strand.
CTTTCCGTTTTACTTGTTTTTAGTTATTGGATGGACTGCGGCCGAGCTGGGGCATTTATTGCCTTTAAATGTTTTGTCGAGCAAATCGACACCAGTATTTAAAAAAAAAAAAAATCTGGTACTTATGTTATCGTTGTCTTTTGTTGAACCGTTAAATCTTATAAAGGAGCTGTTGAGGTAGCGAACCACGAAACGTAGTTGAAATTCCTCGAAGACGCTAACAAACCAATACCGGTTGTCAAATGGTGGAGAGGACAAACGTTTGCGCACACTCACGCACGCACCATGAAGTTTAAGTGGCCGAAGACTCTCCTCACCACTGGATGGGACACTGGTCTCTCGCAGAGTTAACTCACCAGCTTTCGTTTTATTCATTTTCGTTGAATCTTGATGATTTACTCGTTACTAGTGTTTTTCAGTTTTGTGCATCCGTCAAAGCAATTGGCGGTGTGTGTGTGTGTGTGTGTGTGTTTGTTTGTGTGCGTGTGCGCGCGTAAGGAGAAAGAGAATGACGCCCGGGGGAAATGTGGTAAACAGCTTTATGACAAATGTCTTCTAGGATTTTGATTTCGATTTCTTGGATGTAATTGTCATTTTGTTATGAGGATGGCTGAAACATCACATTTGTGTCTCTTTGCATTCATGCCCCCTTCTCTCTCTCTCTCTCTCTCTCTCTCGTGTTTGTGTGTGTATGTATCTATCTATCTATCTATCTATCTATCTATCTATCTATCTATCTATCTTGCTCTCACACACACACACAATATTTTCCTCAACAGATTCATATGTAATCGTAAAGTAATCCATCTGGAAAGTATCTGTAGAAAATTTCATTAAAAGATATAAATTTTTCTGAAAGTTACGAGGAAACAAAATTGGTAGGGGCGCGTACACCCCTAAAAAGAACAATTTAACATTAAACCGAATGATTACTCTATACTTTGTGGTCGAGTAACAAACTTCTTGCAAGAGAAAAGTTGACAGTGACTTCAAAGTCTCAGTTTGCCCTCATCATCTAATGAAGGTGAACCAGCTGAAACTTTGAAGTTACTCTCAACTTTTTCATTATAAAAGTTTATAAATGAAGAACACCTTGCTTCCATTCTGCCTTATTTTTCTTGCAAATTCTTAACACCCACATGACAGGAGGGGCAAAGCTGAAGATGATTGATAATACTGAAACATGTCCATTACTTCTACTGTCTTAAACACAAGACCATTTCATCATGTTTACTGCAGATATTTTCCTTGATTGTTATTTTAAGATTCTAATCTCTAATCCTACCCCTACACAACAAAGGGTTAATGCTTGTCTATACTTATTATATTCATTGTCTTCAGTTAATCCAAGTTTTACAACACAATATATAACAGTATTACATGGTTAGACTCCTGTGGTTGTATTTAATGTTCCAAATACTTTTCGCTTAATCATATTGTTGGCATATCTCTATTTTTCTAACATACACATATGTATGTGTGTTTTTACCTGTAATTTTGGATTTTGTCCCTAATATTATTATATATATATCTTTAATTACGGAGATGTACTTGCATAGCAAGTGACCTGATCTGAGATCATGTGCAGGAACGAAAACAATTACAGCATGGATAGTGTTTATAAGCAGCACGGAATTTTGTCAGTGAACAGTTCGTGGTCTCAAAGCGACGAAAATATTTTGGCAAATTAAATTTAAATGTTGAGGTGAATCTAACGGTTTTTGTGTGTTTTTAAATGGCTTATAAACACCTTCCATGCTGCAATTGTCATCTCTTTAATATTATACCAAAAATACATCAAAACGGAAACAGATCTCATAAAATTCAAAAATTCTCTGGATAAATTTCTCCAAAGAATCCTGGACCAAGCTCCTGCACCTGGATATGTCTCCAACAATAATAACTCTTTGCTAGAGCGGGCCATGTTGTCCCATTATATGACAGGTGTGAATCAAGATCTAAAAGATTTCACCAGATGCTGCTATTAAGTTAGACATGTCTTGGGCCTATACTGGCCGAAACCTAAGTTATTTATTTATATATATATGTATATATAGGTTATGAGAGGTAATGATATCAAGAAGACCCAAAGGTGTCAGGTAATGTTGAAGTGAATCTAACGGTTTTTCTGTTTTTAAATGGCTCATAAACACCTTCCATGCTGCAATTGTTTTCTCTTTAATATTATACCAAAATACATACTATTGCTTAACCATTTTCTCACACCGTCTCCGATGAAGGGATATATAAAATATCCCAGAAATAGCTCTAAGACTTATTTATAAATGTTCTGAAATCTTTCACAGCCTTGGATTTTTATCTCATTCTGTTAATTTATATATATATATATATATATATATATATGCTGTTTATATTTATTTTATGTATAGACACTAGCGAATCGGCAAATCATCCATTAATTTGGATGATGAAAACATATACTAATTAAGAAGCAAATCTGAAAAGAGCCGAATTTTCAAGCCAGTCTTATAGCTGATAAGGCAACGGACATTGCCAAAACTGACAGTCAAGTGTTAAGAATTTTCGATTAGCATTTTTTGGACGATTAAGGTTCCTCTTGGTGAATATGTTTACATTCATGTGCGTTGACTACAACATTAAAGCATTTTAGCTCTTATTTCTAGCGATGTAGGTATTTCTAACACTCTAGTTACATTTATAATTCTCATTTTTGGTGGAATATTGCAAAGTGCTGTATATTAAACCATCAGATTAATGTAGAATTGTTTTTACTGTCACTGAACATAAAAACCACACTGTCCAACCCATGCCAGCATGGAAAACAGACGTTAAATGATGGGGATGATAATCTATTGATGTATATACATGTGTGTTTGCATATATATATATATATATATGTATTTACTCTCATATGTATGGGTGTATATGTGTGTTTGTGTATCTGCATTTGTATATGTGTGCGTGAAAATGTGTTTGTGTAAATATTTTTGTGTGTCATCATTATCATCATCATCATCGTTTAACGTCTGTTTTCCATGCTGGCATGGGCTGGACGGTTCGACTGGGGTCTGGGAAGCCAGGAGGCTGCACCAGACTCCTGTCTGATCTGGCAATGTTTCTACAGCTAGATGCCCTTCCTAACGCCAACCACTCCGAGAGTGTAGTGGGTGCTTTTTTACATGCCACCGGCACAGGGGCCGGAGGGGTCTGGCATCAACCACGATCGGTTGGTGCTTTTTATGTGCCACCGGCACAGAAGCCAGTCAAGGCAGCTCTGGCATCGGCCACGTTCGGATGGTGCTTTTTACATGCCACTGGCACAGGGATCACAACTACAATTTTTCCTTTTGATTTTGGTTTTGATGTACTTGACTCAATAGGTCTCCTCCAGCACAGCATGTCGCCCTACGATCCAAGGTACTTTTGAGAGGGCTGGTTATGCGACACTGGTGTGGGTTACAGCTGTGAACTCACTTTATTTGCCGTGTCTTCTCAGTCACAGCATATCTCCAGAGGTCTGTCTTTTGTCATTGCCTCTGTGAGGCCCAACGTTCGAAGGTCATGCTTCACCACTTCATCTTATGTCTTCCTGGGTCTACCTCTACCCCGGATTCCTTCCACTGTGTGTGTGCAAATATATGTATACATAGCCTTGTGTATATTTTCTTTTTTGTATACATGTATGTGTTTCAAAGATTTTCATCCAAAGATCTTCATCTCTCTAGTTTCATTCATGAGGTTGCAGTACTCCCTTCATTGTTTTAGTCAATTCTAACCAATTCAGGGTTTTATTTTAGGCTGGTATTTATTGGTCTGTTTGGGGGAGTTGTTCCTTTGTGACCTAAAGGGGATATAACAGGAAAAGCTCTGCTATTTTTAAATTCGTGTAAAAAGGAGACACTAACATGTGTTATATATATGGCACAAGTATGGCTGCCTACTTCCTGATCATGTGGGTTTAAGTTCAGTTCCACTGTATGACACCTTGGGCAAGAGTTTTCTGTTATTGACTTGGACCAATCAAAATCTCATCAAACTGAAAGCAACTTCTGTGTGTGTGTGTGTGTGTGTGTGTGTGTGTGTGTGTGTGTGTGTGTGTGTGTGTGTGTGTGTGTGTGTGTGTGTGTGTGTGTGTTCCCTTGTCTTGACTTCACATGACAGTTGTAAATAAGCATTGCTCATACAAATGGTGTCGTTAATTCCATCTTCCGTATAAAACATGTTTGGCCATAGAAAATATTACTTTGTTTGGAAACAGGTAAGGGTTGGTGACAGGAAGGGTGTCTGGCCATAGAAGAACTGCCTCAAAAAATTCTGTCTGAACTATGCAGGGATGGAAAAGTGGACATTAAAATGATTGTATGCATGAGGAAGTGGGATACCCAGGAAGATATGGGACAGAAGTATTTGAGGCTAATCTCAAAATGTTGGGCCTTATGAAGATGACAGAGGACCGAGGTATGTGGTGCATTGTTGCACTCAAGAAGACCTGCCCACCACAACAGAATTGATATCCTAAAACCACAGTGCCATGCAAAAAAGCATTGGTGTGGGTGCTTCTGCCACATAAAAAGCATCCAGTACACTTTGTGATGAGGTTGGCATCAGGAAGGGCACTCAGCCATAGAAACCAAACCAAAACCGACTATGGAACTTTGGGGCAGTTCCTGTCAAGCTGTTCAACCCATGCCAGCATGGAAAACAGATGTTAAATAAGGATGATGAAGAGTTCAATGAATAGCAGAAGCATAAGTGTACATCTTCCATGAGGAGACAGTCATTCCCAAAACAAATCTGTAAGAGAATTCCATGTTATTTTTCTCTGTAAAAGAACAATAGAGTATTGTTTTTTAATTTTCTTTCTTTACCTTTTAATGGTTTCATCATGAGAAAGACTGTGGTGACCTTCACAGGCACAAGAACACACTCACAAGTGCTGTTGTATTTGCACACACACACACACACACACACACACACAGACACACACACACAGACACACACACACAGACACACACACACACACAGAGTGGGTGAGTTTGAGTGGTGAAAATAAATATAGAAGGAAGTAGAGGAAGGAAAAACTAAGAATAAGATGAAGGATGCTGAAGGAGGGTATAAGAGCAAAAAGGGTTAGATAGTGGGGAGTTACAACATAGGGCAAGACTGAGAAAAGGGGTTATAAGTCTTATTCTGTTTTAGCAGGGGAAATGACCTTAAAACACTTGTTGTATACACGTGTGTCTGTGTGTCTCCTGATTGAAAGGTGCTTCAGACATAACCATTCCTTGTTCTGTTTTCAGGCATCATGCATTTAGAACTCCATTATCTAATGAGTCTACAAGGCGGCGAGGTGGCAGAATCATTAGCACGCCGGGCGAAATGCTTAACGGTATTTCGTCTGCCGTTACGTTCTGAGTTCAAATTCCACCGAGGTCGTCTTTGCCTTCCGTCCTTTTGGGGTCGATAAACTAAGTACCAGTGAAACACTGGGGTCGATGCAATCAACTGATCCCTTCCCCCCAAATTTCAGGCCTTGTGTGTACAGTAGAAAGGATTATCTAACGAGTCCTTAATTTTTTAAAAAGAATGTATAGTCTGAAGGAAACATTTTCCAGTAGGTCGAGCAAATATCATTAAGGACTTGTTCGTTCAAAGCAAAGAGCCCTTTATTCCTTTTGGTATGTTTCTGTTGAAATACAACAGCTTTTGTTGAAGTATTTTGTAAAACTGCCACCATATTATGTTGGTGTATGAAATATAAGCGAACATGAAATTTTGGTGGAAGGTTTGAATTTAGATCACTTTAAAACAGCAAGTTTGTATCATACATCCAGGGCAATGTTGGACAGCTTTGTATTAAAAGGGTTGATATCGCTATATAATAATAATAATGACGTTAAACGATGATGATGATGAATAACTAATGTAAATGTTTGTTGGTTGATTTTCCTCGATCACAAATTGACATTGTAGAGAGAGTAAAGGACAGGTAGAGAGGTTAACCTAAGAGGTGCAGGATGAGTAGGGAGAAAGAATCAGAGACACATTGCAGGAGGAGGAGGAGAAGTAAATTACAGGGTAGTTAAGGAGCAAGTTGTACAAACGAGAAATTTGTTTTAATAAGTATTTATTTATGTTTTTTGAAAATTCCTATTCATTTCATCATTTTGTATAAGCACCCAGAAATATGATAAAAGTTAAGCTATAATTATTGTATGTATGCCATGGCAGAAGTATACACACAAAGTTACCTGTTGGCATAAGACAGGTAACGGACAGGTAGTAACACTCTTGTCTAGTTTCTAATAATAAGAAAAGGTGTTTTTATTGTGAATGGAAATAAATAAATTTCAGAATTTCTTGCTTCCATTTCTTGAAGTAAATGACTTAAAGTGTCTCATCCAGGGATTCCAATAAAAATGCCTGAGTGGATGTGTCAGTGGGATCCTGGGTAGGTCATGCCAATGCAAATTACATATTAAACTCATTTAATAACTCGTTATATGATCAGCATTTAGTCAATACCTTGTCATTCTTTTGCTCAATATTTAGTGTTGCCACAGTGTTGGGTCATGTTTGACCCCTTGCACTCCTCAGAAAGGTCTTCATTGATCTGAGGCTACCAAAGGAGCAGTCTGTAGAATATGATTTTGCAGGAATAATACCAAGATACCAAAAGACTGCATGTGCACCATGAACGTCATTCCTGTAACAGCAACATTGACTTTGATTTTCTCAGAGATTTCATGTCATTTGAGACTGAGCTCTATAAAGTTATAGCGGCTCTTATTTGTACCCAAGATGTTGTGGAATGGTTCAGTATCCTAGATAGCAAGATTTGGCTTGTGTTCATAACAATGAACATAAAAGGAAAACAGAAACCATTCTTTTATTCTTGTTGCAAAATTCCAACAAGCAAATTGTTCTTAGTTGCTGAGCATCAAATGTTTCTTTAGTAATTTTAGCCATTTCAGTTTGTTGAGAAAACTTATTTCTGTTGGTGTTATTAAAATCTGACAAAAACTCTTTGACTTTCCTTCAATGAACTTTAGGGTTACTTGTTCAGTCCTGTGAATGTCTGACATTTCCTCAAACGTAATGGAATATCTTGAACACCGTTTTAAAATCATTTGCTACGATCTCAGTTTCAGACAGTAGGTGAAGTCCACTGCATAGTTGCATCTAACAAACTTTCCTGTTTTGCTCCTGAGAAATATTCTTTGACTATAAATACAGAAGTCCCAAAATATCTCTGCCTAATTTACTGCAGTCTTCTGTATGGCTTCCTTGAACTAATGTTTTGTTGGGTAGTGAGCAAACTGAGTTTTGGTAGTAATTGTCAAGTGTTCTTGGTTCTGCACTACTTCCTGCCTCTGTATATAACACAATAGTTTTTTAGTTCACTTCAAACCAACATTTTATGCTTGGCTGTTTCACTTCATCATGACCTGCTAATGGATGGCAAGCATTCTTCATATGCTTTGTGAACCAGTTTGCCTTCTTCCAGTTTTCAAAACTATCTGTGCTTCCGTGCATGAAAACCTTACAAGAGTAACTCAGAGTTTAACATTTAATTTATTGGTAAACAAAGGATAAGATTTAACCCTTTTGTTACTGTATTTATTTTGAGATGCTCTGTGTTTCTTTCAATTAATTTTAAATATAACAAAGAATTTAGTAAAATAATTTAGTTATCATTAAGCTGGTGTTAGGAACATAAATTGTGACTAAGGTTTGGTGGAAGATTTTAATTCAAAACTTATGAAAACAAGACATATTTGTATTACAGCACCAGAGCTTGTTTCAGCTGGGTTGGTATCAAAAGGGTTTAACCATACCTGAAACTAGATTCTTTACCAATTTTTTTATTCATATTGTGACAAAACTGGTTGATTTGGTCCAGCTTTTGTGGTTTTGTTTTGAGGACACAGCAACATGAAGGGAGATTCATGGGTTACTTTTAGGTCATTCTTGTCATTCTTACTTGAAATATTTTCAGGTTTGGTGTCGCCAACCTCTATAGAGACTCCAGATATGTTTATGATATCCTGATTATCACTATTGTTGTAGGTTAGAGATAATATATCAGTTTCATCACTGCTACTCCCTTCTTTGTCTGAAACATTTCTTTGTTGACTGCATCATGACTTTCTCATATTTATTCAGTTTTGATTTAGTGAAACTTCATCTTGTAGCTTCAACATTTCAATGATGCAGTTATTTATTTTTAGATATTGTAGGGTAGGTGTGAGCAGCTGGATCTGGCCAGTTTGCATATAACAGTTTGAATACTAATGGTCAGTTTGAATACTAATGGGTTAAAAGTCACGGTGTGGCCGGAATCTTTGTAATTGAAATTTATTTGCTGGCCACATTTTTTCTGTAACATTTCATGTATTTTCAATAAAACTGTTTGTATGTTTTTTGATTTATTTTCCATGAGATTTAGTGAACACCATTTGGATTTGATGTCCAACAAAAATGAAATACACACTGGAGAGAGAGAGAGAGAGAGAGGGAGAGAGACTGATATAGTGTTAATCAATGTTTTCCTTGATCAATAAAACTAAAAGGCGGTGAGATGGCAGAAATGTTAGCACGCCAGGCAAAATGTTTAGCAGTATTTCGTCTGCTGTTACGTTCTGAGTTCAAATTCTGCTGGGGTCAACTTTGCCTTTCATCCTTTTGGGGTCGATTATAAATTAAGTACCAGTTGTGTACTGGGGTCGATCTAATCGACTTCCTACCTCCTCACCTCCTCCAAAATTTCGGGCCTTGTGCCAAGAGTAGAAAAGAAAAGTCGTTGGAAAACAGTTTATAGCAGAGACTCCATCTAAGAATATCTGAAGAAGGAATTGTATTCCGAAATATCATCGGACTATGGATGATTAAATTACAACAAGTATATAGTCCATTTTTTTTGTATTATAGTGCATTGTTGTACTATTCAAAACTTTTTATTCTTTACAATGCTTCAAGCGAACTACAATACTCTCCAATGAAACTATTGATACTTTTTGGTTATCTCACCCTCATTACAAAATTGCCATTAAAAAATTGGGTTACTTCCCCACAAAAAAAAAAACCCCATCCCCAGAACTCATTCAAACATGATTTCATCAAAGATTAAATTTAAGAACACTGGAAAATTCTGGTGTTTTCAGTATGGAATGTAAACAAGACTATAGTGTAACAAGGGAGTTAAGTCCATTCGTTTTTAAAATAATTTTTTTCTACTGTAGACACAAGGCTTGAAATTTCCAGTGGGGAGGGCAAGTCTATGATATCAGCCCCAATGCTCAACTAAAACTTATTTTATTGACCCCAAAAGAATGAAAGACAAAGTTGATCTTGGTGGAATCTGAACTTGGAATGTAAAGACAGACAAAATGCTTAGCAGCATTTTTCCCACTATGTTAATGGTTCTGTTAGCTCACCAACCTAATGTAGACAAATTTAAAGAAGCTGTTTATCACAAATTTTTGTTGACCATTAACAAGATTAATCAGTAATTAAATTGTCATCATTGTTAGTTTGTTAGATTTTTTTTTGTTTATTTTCTCTATTATTTTTGTTGTTTTGCTTGAATTTTCTCCATTCTTTCACTTGAACTTGAGAGGGTGATTGCATTCCCTCATGCTTTCTGACTTATAGGGTCATGAATGCAGGCCTTATTTAACCTTACACGTCTCAGGTGAACTTGCTGCAGCAGACAAACGGGAACAAGATCTTCATAGAATCTCTCTTAGATTAATATTATATCCAGGGGTAATTTATCTCTCATCTGATTAATATCATGAAGGCAACATTAAATACCAACCTTGATGTGTCTTTTCTGGTGTATTGGTGACATTTATAATTAAAAGAATGGGTCATCCTTCAGTATTGGTACATGATGCCATTCACCCAGACAACCTTCCCTCATAACATAGTCGAGGCAGAATGATGTTGTCTTCTCACTGACACTCTATAGACCAATACTGAAGGAATGCCAAAGAATATCCTGTAACTATTTGAGCAGAGCTCTTCAATTTAACCATTGTTTTATTGAGATATTTAGAAGGTTTACAAGTTACTCCTGGAACAAAAAAAAAACTTGATATCTTCATTAATATTCAAATTGAATCAGGTTAATTCCTCTTTTCTCTTGACATTTCTCTCCAGTAACTAATCTATTTTTTTTATTGAATTCTCTGTTTGTTTAAGATTCAAGATTTCTAAAGTAGTTATGTATTGGTTTTGTATCTTCAAAGGAATTTTTGAAGATACATACCAAACTGCTACAGCTAACATTCCAACCGAACAATGCCTCGGATATCAATAATTGTTCTCTCTTCCCTCTGTTTCCTCCTATTCATTTCTATTCAGCCACTGAAATGCATTCATCAGAGCCCATGACATCTGTTTTTGTTGCTAATTATCTCAACAATAACCTGACAATAACTTCTTCCACTTACAAAGAGTTCAGGTTAGGATTAAAGCTAACAGCAACAACTGGCATTTGACCCTGTCTGACCCAAACAAGATCCTCAAAGCACAAAGTAGAAAGTCCTTTCTGTTTATTTAGTTAACCTAGATAGCTGCATTATATAATTTATATGAACAACCAAAGATTTGCATAAGTCTTTGCTTAGAAACCAAGTATTAGCTGTAGGCAGGTACAGAGTCATAGCATTCCTAATATATGAGAGAGAGAGAGAGAGAGAGAGAGCATATGCATGTCTATATAAACAGTCCACAAGTTACATAACATATGGAGAACCCTCCATTTAGTCACACGGCTGAGATTTAATGTATTGTCATAGGCTGAGATTTTCATATTGTTTGTGGGAGACAGACTTTATAGAATTGTTCCCTTACCACCATGCATTAAATGTGTCTGAATAGCTTGCCAAGGTATCTTCTTAGCATTATACCAAACAGACAGACAAAGAATGGGAATATTTGCTTTCTTTTTCCTCTAGAAAGAGATAGTGGTTTCGTATTTACTGGGAAAGCTATTGTCTCTATGGCTCTCCTTAACTCTTTTGTTACCATATTTCTGTTGAAATACACTGCCATTAGAATTGGAGTTTGGAACATAAATGAAAATAGGATTTTGTTGGAAGTTTTAATTTAGATCCTTTTAAAATAGAAAGTCTGTATCGTGGAATTAAGGCCCAATCTCAGGTGGGTTGCTAGTGATAACGATTTAAGTTGTGTATAATTTTGAGTAGTAGGTGCAGTGTCCATAACTCTCTCTCTCCACCACTACACAAACTAGCAAAGTTGTTGTTGATGTCCAGTTCATACTTCTGCATGGATGTCTGTTGGGAAGTGTGGGTTAGGAGAGAGTTCCACCGGGCTCTTCTTGTATTGGGAAGGAAGGTGATCAAGTAATGATATTGTCAAATGAACCACATGTGGAATGGCATAGGTGTACCAAGTAGACAGGGACATCATTGTACAGAATGTTGTGGTCAGAGGAGTAACAACTGGTGGATGACACTCTTTATATTCTGCAGGCTTGTGATTTGTATGGTGTTGCTTAGTGAAGGTCATTTGCATGTTTTAATCTCATTTTTTATATAATACTGAATTGTAAAGATGAACTGACCAAATAGTAAAAGTAACTAACAGGCTGTGCACCTATGAAGTCAAATCTGTTACTAGGGACAGAATTACCATTATTGCTATATGTCCTAGAGTGACACGCAACTCCCCCAAACTGCCCTTGTAACAAAAGTTTGAAATAATAATAACAATAATAATAATAACTATTATTATTATTATTGTTATTATTGAGTGAGAGAGCAGTGCATGCCATCAAAGTGACACTGGGGTAAAATATACGAAGCCCAGTATACCCATCATGACTACCCGTCTGATATGGGTACACCAGGCACATGCATCACAACCATATGTGCGCTACATTGTGATCTCATATCAAGATAAACAGTGCATGGCCTCGCATATTATTAGGTGGTGGTGAGTTGGCAGAATAGTTAACACGTTGGAAAAATATTTTATGGTAATTCTTCCAACTCCTAACATCCTGAGTTCCAATTCCTTCAAGGTTAACTTTACCTTTCATCCTTTCAGAGCTGATAAAATAAAGTACCAGTCAAGTACAAGGGTTGATGTAATCGACTTGTTCTCTCTCCTTCAAATTCCTAACCTTGTACCAAAATTAGAAACAATTATTATTAACATCATTCCGGCAGGAAGCAGGCAAAATTGTTAGCATGCTGGAGAAAATGCTTAGCAATATTTATTCTAGTGTTACATTCTTAATTCAAATGTCACTGAGGTAGACTAGGCCTTTCTCTCTTTCTGGGTTGATAAAATAAATACCAGTAAACTACTGGGGTTGATTTGCTACCATCTCCCCCAAATTTCAGCCCTATTGTTATTACTATTAATAGATTGTTAATGATGTAACGAGAGATGGACTCATCTTTTTCATTGTTGTTTAACTCCTCCACTCCATCCATCTATGGTGAAACCCAGTCTACAACACAACACTAACTAATCAATCATTGTAACTCAACCACTACATCTCCTGTCCTGGTTGAGGGATCTTGTGTGTTACTTGGTGACCCTTCTAATGTTGGTGCCACTTAAAAAGCATCTGTACACTGTGAAGTGGTTGATGTTAGGAAGGGCATTCAGCCATAGAAACTGTGTCAACACAGAGATTGAAACTTGGCACAGTTCTGGCATTCATCAGTTCTAGTCAAACCATGAAGATGGACTTTAAATGATGGTGGTGGTGGTGGTGGTGGTGAGGATAATTACTTAGAATGGCTAACTTTGGAAGTATACTTTTACCACCATGGTTATTATCAGGAAATATGGCAGATGTTACAGTTAGTTAGTTTTTATCCTGTTTCTTGGTGTTCATACAAAATGATGAAATGAATTACTAATTTTCGAAAGAAAAATACTTATTATTTTAAAATAAAGTTTGATACAAAGTAAATTTAAGAAGACAATTATGTTGATAAAATTTAGAAACATTAAAACGATTTTTAATGTTCCATTGAACACCTGTCTTTGCAAAATTTCAACTCTTCCATAAACACTTTACCTCCTCCTCCTCCTCCTCTCCCCCTCCCCTCGTTTGTCCCTCCTCCTCTTTCCCTGCTTCTCTGTCCCCCTCCACCTATGTCCCCCTCCCCACCCTAACCATCTTAAACAAAAGAAGAAGGACAATTTACAGAATGTAATCCTGGATATTAGATATACAAAAAGACAAGAGGGTCATATTTGGAACACCATTGATGAGAAATTTGTTCAATAAAAGCTGACTCGGTGTTAATAAAAACAGTAACAACAACACTTAAAAACAGGAGTCCCCTCCCATATCCGTGCCCCACACCTCTAAAAAATCTTTAATTTTAAAAAATGTAAAATCACATTTGAGGATGAAAAATGTTAATTCTTTAAAATAATTTATCTTTCTAAGAGCTGAACCATGTCCAGTCGTGTGGGTGAGAAACTTAGATAAAAATTTGGGTTTTCACTCACAATGTCCAAAATACAAATTTAGAGAAATACAAAAAGAAAAACTCTGTAAATGGTGAAGTCGATGGCAATTGTGAACATAGAATTCAAAGATATCTTGGTTCTGGTTTGTCATTCCTTATTTTATCAAAACATTAGACTTTGGTGTTGATTGTGATTTGTAGATCTGTCTGTGGATTCAGACAATTCCTAGATTATTCTGTCATAACAAAACAGAACCAAACCCAACCTCACACAAGGTCGACTCTGATTGAGCAGTTCTATTATCAAAATTATTCCAGATATGACCATCCTGTATTTTATTCAGTTTCAGAACATTCTAAATCACGTTACCTAATGTTTCATTCATTTTTTTTAAGATCATCACCATTACATCGTTTAACGTCTGTTTTCCATGCTGGCATGGGTTGGACAGTTTGATTGGGGGCTGGCAAGCCAGGAAGCTGCACCAGGCCCCAATCTGATCTGGCAAGGTTTCTACAGCTGGATGCCCTTCCTAGCACCAACCACTCTGAGAGTGAAGTGGGTGCTTTTTACGTGCCACCGGCATGGGAGCCAGTCAGGCGGCACTGGCATCAACCACATTCAGATGGTGCTTTTTATATGCCATGGGCACAGGAGCCAGTGGGAGGGGGCACTAGCATAATTTCAAGTAAATTTGGCTGTTATTTCTAAGCTGGTTGACACCTGCCTTGTAGCAGCTCTGTCATTTGTCTACAGTATATATCCAAGGTGTAAGATCCAGGTACCTTTCTAAACATTTAACTGGTTACCTGTGTGTAGGTGTATACCACCACCACCACCACCACCACCACAGTGACAATAGCTGACTATTTTATAGCTGATTATAGTCTAGACCAGAGCATAGTCATTGAGTAAACACCACAAGGTATTTTCATTCAACTGACCAATTGATCAGCAATTTCTCACCATTAACAAAAATGTCCTCACTGACTTGACTTGGAAAGAACCAGAACACCTCCCCACCCCATATCCCTTGCTAGTAGAGTCACACTGTACTTTCATTATGACAAACCTCATTAAACAACAGCCAGTAATACATCATCATTGTCATCAGCATAAATTGATGAGACTACTACTACTACCACTGCTGCTGCTGCTGCTATTATTATTATCATTATTATTAACGCAGCTGTAAAGTGTCTCTTCAAACAAACCCCTGCCACTTCAAGTGGGGGCTGCTCAGTTTATTTCAACTGTTAATCCCTAGAAATAACATTTAAAACACAAATGGATTTGTTAAAGAAACAAAAAATAAACAAGAGACTGTTTGATAAAGTTTGAGTTATTTTTTATATTGCAATTTGGGAATAATAACGACATTAAATGCATGTTCTTGAACGGATCATCACTGGTTAATTAGATTTTCAATGGCAAGAGTGGTAGGGAAGGCTCTCAAATTGGTGTATGTCAAGAGACACCATTCCAAATCCATTGGTTTTTATGCCAAACTTGTTTGTTGTTCACTCACCTGTCTTCTGTTTTTTGTATGTTTGAACCATACGAGGGCTGATCAATAAGTATCCAGACTGTTGCCATAGTAACAAAGCTAAAGCACGCAGAGTGAAGCTGCTTGGCACAGATTGACCTTGGACTCTGCTGTGCATGCGCACTAAGTTTCTGGCTCACTTTTGCTGTTTACAGCACTGCTTGGAAGGAAGGTGTGTAGCGTGTGATCATCGCATTGACCACGACAGAGAAAGCTGTCATGGCGATACCTGCTCAGTGGCCTATGCAAAGTTGCATAAAGTGTATGGAGAGGAGTGTATGAGCTGCACACAAGTGTACAAGTGGTTCAAACGTTTCCAAGATGGCTGAAAAAATGTTGATATTGACGAATGTTCTGGGAGACCCACAACCAACAGAACTGAGAAAAACATCACAGATGTGCATACAACTGTGAGGGGGAATCATCGAATCACCATCTGTGAGTTATCAGAAGATGTGCAGATTAATTACGGTTCAGTTCAGTCCATTATCACTGAAGATTTGGGTTGAGACACTTGTCTGCCAAGTTTGTGCCGAAATTGCTTTCAGCTGATGAAAAGGACACTTGGGTTTCAGTTGCATAAAAGATCTCCTTGATTGTGTCGAGACCAATGAAAACTTTATGAAAACTTTGCGTAGGCCTCTGAGCAGGTACCACCAAGCTTTTGGTAAAATTTGATGCAGATTCTGTGCTCAACTTTCTGTCATGGTCAATGAGATGAACACACGCTACACACCTTCCTTCCAAGCACTGCTGTAAACAGCAGAAGTGAGCTAGAACGTTAAAACTTAGTGCATATGCACAGCAGAGTTCAAGGTCAGTCTGTGCCAAGTGGCTTCACTCTGCTTGCTTTAGCTTTGTTACTATGGCCACAGTCCAGATACTTATTGATCAGCCCTCACATGCACGTGCGCATGCATGCATGTGTGTGTGTGTGAAAACAAGAAACCAGTGCTTTGGAAATGCTAAAATTCAAGCACTTCCCCCCATCACTTTCACCATTGAAAATCTAATTAACAGGTGGCCGTCCATTCAAGAACATGCATTTAATGTTATTATTATTTCCAAATTGCAATATAAAAATAATTAGATAAATCTAATGTTGTATCTGGTCAAAGTTTTATCAAAGCTTCGTCTTGTTTACTTTTGTTTCTTTGACAAATCCATTCTGTGTTTTGAAAGAATGTTATTTCTAGGGATTAACAGTTGAAATAAACTGATCAGCCCCCACTTGAAGTGGCAGGGGTTTGTTTGAAGAGACATTTTACAGCTGTGTTGATAATAATAATAGTAGTAGTGTAGTAGTCTCATCAGTTTATGCTGCTGCTGATGATGATGTTGTATTACTGGCTGTTGTTTAATGAGGCTTGTCATAATGATGTTAATGAAAGCACAGTCTGATTCTACTAGCAAGGGATATGGGTGGGGGGAGACGTTCTGGTTCTTTCCATGTCAAGTCACCGAGGACATTCTTGTCATTGATGAGAAATTGCTGATCAACTGCTGCGATGAATGAAAATACCTTGTGGTGTTTACTCTACCCAAGATGCATAGACATACTTTTGTCACTCTCACCATTGGAAATGGATTGCATCAGTATTAGGCTACTTGGAAGCCTCCAACCAAAGACGATGTTGTTTAGAAAAATGCATAATATCCCCCCACCACCCATCCTCAAGAAAAAAGGAAAAGAAAGAAAAACTAGTAAAATATATATTCTTTTATTCTTTTATTTGTTTCAGTCATTTGACTGCGGCCATGCTGGAGCACTGCCTTTAGTCGAGCAAATCGACCCCAGAACTTATTCTTTGTAAGCCTACTACTTATTCTATCGGTTTCTTTTGCCGAACCACTAAGTTACGGGGACGTAAACACACCAGCATCGGTTGTCAAGAGATGTTGAGGGGACAAACACAGACACACATATATATATACACACACACATACTCGACGGGCTTCTTTCAGTTTCCATCTACCAAATCCACTCACAAGGCTTTGGTCAGCCCAAGGCTATAGTAGAAGACACTTGCCCAAGGTGCCACGCAGTGGGACTGAACCCGGAACCATGTGACTGGTAAGCAAGCTACTTACCACACAGCCACTCCTGCACCTATAGTATAGTAAAAAATGTTTGAAAAAATGTATTTCGTTAGAGGCCTAATCTTTCTAATACATCTCAGCTGCAGCAGAAAATGGGAAATCTCAGCTGCAGTTGAAAATGGGAAACAAGTCAGAGAGACGAAAGAATAACCTGATAATAGCAGGAACTAAACAGAGGAGTCGGATCTTTTTTAAAACGGGGGCCACATTTTTCATTAACGAAACACTTTGAAACTTGGAACACTGGTAGAATGTGTCATATAAAACATCCTTTTCTCTTAGTCTTCTTAAAAAAAAAAGAAATCCATAAGTTATTCCATGTGAAAGTTGTCGTATTTCTGTAATTTCAACCAATCACTGACGTCCATTCAGCTGATATACATTAAGTGCCGACTACATAAACAAACGATTCTGAAACAATTAACCCTAACCCTAGGGTTAGGGTTAAAGCAAATTTAAAATGAAAAAAGCAAATAAAACGAAGGTATGGAGATTAAATACGCTTTACATCGCTTAATCAGCCAAAGGAGTAAATGTAAACAACTGAATACTTGTCAGTGATTGGTTGAAATTATCGAAATAAGACAATTTTTTACATGAAATAATTTGAATACAAAATATTTTTGTTCTATAACACAAAATAGATAAGTATACGAAGTTTGAAAGTCTTTCCATACCAAAAACACTACGTAAAACATTAATGAAAAATGTGGCCCCCGTTTTAAAATAGATCTGAGAAGTCAGTTTATTTGTTTATTAGATAACAAAGAAACGTGACTCTACCAAAACGTAATGCTCTTTCTTTCTCTTGTTTCAACACACGATTTTAGATTAAAATCTTTTGCTAAAAATTTATAAATATTTAAAAATTATATATATTATTAGTATCATTATGCAGAAAGAAAATCTTCTTATACATATCAGGTCATCCCATAAGTTCTGTCCGAATTTTGAATAAAGAAAACAAGTGAACAAGTGTTATATTTAATTGAAATTTAATCATCAATGTACTCACCCTGATTATCTATGACTTCCTTCCATCTATTTACAAGCTTTTTAATCCCATCAATGTAAAACTGTTTTGGTTTCAAAGCGAAGAGCTCTGAAATGTCAGTTTCGACCTCCTCCTGGCTTGCGAAAGTTATGTCCCCCAAATGATTCTGTAAACTACGAAACAAATGGTAGTCTG
Source organism: Octopus bimaculoides (assembly GCF_046866305.1). Classification (NCBI taxonomy): domain Eukaryota; kingdom Metazoa; phylum Mollusca; class Cephalopoda; order Octopoda; family Octopodidae; genus Octopus; species Octopus bimaculoides. Next base: position 7,410,656 of record NC_142933.1, read on the forward strand.
AAGGAGCAAGGTCGGGAGAATAAGGTGGATGAGGAATTTTTTCCCAACCAAGCTCATCGATCTTCTGTGATGTGATCTTTGCAATGTGGGGTTGCACATTGTCCTGATGAAACATAACTCCTTTTCGATTCACTAAAGCTGGCTTTTTTTCTTCAAAGCTTGGTTCAAACGCTCTAATTGCTGACAGTAGACTTGAGCATTGATTATTGTTGCATTAGGTGGTAACAATTCAAAGTGAATTACTCCTTTGCAATCCCACCTGATAGAGAGAAGAACCTTTTTCCCATGAAGTTCCCTTCTCGGTTGTGGTTGAGCTTTTTCCCTTTTACCAAGCCACTATTTACGACGTTTAACATTTCGATAGATGATCCATTTTTCGTCACCAGTCACAAGTCCGTCCAAAAAGGGTGAAATGAACTTGCCTCTGTTGTCTCTGACGATTTATTGTTTGTTTCAATTATTGAGCAGACACATGATCTAAGGTGTATATGACATGGCCAGCCCGTCTTTTAACCCCAGGAAAGGTGCAGATGTTAACAAGAAAAGCTCTATATTAAATGATAATACTGAATGAAGGTGAATGAGGTTAAAAGCCTTTTTAATCTTTCTTAATCTTGCAATATCTCATCTTAGAAACATAGCAGTCAGGTGTTACTCTTGTTTGTGTTGTTTCCTATCAACTACAACAACCGTAAAATTGTTCGGGTCATTTTTTGATGGGGTTACTTTTTTGAATTGAACACTTCAGCATTATCTGGAGGAGATTAGAGTTTCCTCATACTCTCCCCCCATTAACTTTTTACTTCCCTTTCTCCTCCCTCTCTGATCTCTTGGGCAGCTGCATCGAGTTCGTAACAAACCAGTAAGTAATCTTTCATAGTCACTTGTCCTGAGAAAAAAAAAATACCAGCCAAACCGCTTCATCATATCCTACTTTTTCTTACAAAAGGAAGGAAATATTGGAGGTTCTAGTCGTAGATACATTGTGACTGATAAAAAAAGAAGGGTGTGTGTGTATAGGTGGGGGAGGTTATGAGTTAACCCTTTACCATTCAGATCACTTTATCAAATGAAATGCTTATTTATTCACACTGCTTTGATATAATCGTGTATTATTGTGTAGCTTTGGGATTTCAATGATGTGACTTTTCATTTTGTAGGGTAGGTGTGAGAGGCTGGATCTGGCCAGTTTGGACATAAAACAGGCAAAATATTTGGGCCAGATATGGTTAGTTTAAATGCTAAAGGGTTAAATGTCTTTGAAGATAAGCGTCATGGATCAAGGTTGGCTTGGAGACCCATGACAGGTTCTAATTATCTAATTAAAAATATAACGGAATTTTAAGATGGTTTCATTACCATTGAGCTACAAACAAACATTTGGGAATCTCTTTTATGTCGGAGGAAGTTTCTGTGTATTTATTCATCTTTCATTAGATTTTAAATAACATTTATTTAATGATGACAGACAAGTGTTTTCTTAATTCCCATTCTGATGAATTATATTCCATTATCTCATTTAAAAACATTGGAAATCTATGGAATACTGCAATTCTACATACCATACATATAATTTGATTACAACACCATATATCACACATTTTATGTTGTTATTTTTCAGCATGTAGAAAAAAACAAAAAAACATTAATGTAATTTATACTCAACTTTTACTGAGTTTCCATTTCTATAGAAAATTTTTCTTTTACTAAGCTATTGGCTGTGAACCAAATTTAATTGGTTTAAAAGTGAATAAAATTTATATAAAGGATAACAAAATTAGATTGCAGCGTGGAAGGTGTTTATAAGCCATTTAAAAACACAAAAGCCGTTAGATTCACTTCAACATTTAAATTTAATTTGCCAAAATATTTTCGTCACTTTGAGACCGCGGCCTGTTCACTGACAAAATTCCGTGCTGTATCATGGAATTAGATTGTTTTGTAATTATGATGATGATCATGATAACAATAATAATAATAATAATAATAATAATAATAATAATCCTTTCAACTATAGGCACAAGGCCTGAAATTTGGGGGAGGGGGATAGTCAATTACATCGACCCCAGTGCTTAATCTTGGGGTTAGTAGCCCGCGCTTTTAACCACTACGCCATATGCCCGTGCATAATGAGATTCTGTAGAGTTTAACGAGATTATTAATTAGGTAGGAGGTGAAGTTTACTTCCATTTCCTCAGGGTTGATAAAATAAATAACACCAATAAAATATTCTTGTCAATTTTGATCACCTGAAATTTTTTTTTTTTTTTTTACTTTAGTATTACTCTTTTACTTGTTTTAGTCATTTGACTGTGGCCATGCTGGAGCACCGCCTTTAGTCAAGCAAATCGACCCCAGGACTTATTCTTTGTAAGCCTAGTACTTATTCTATCAGTTTCTTTTGCCAAACCGCTAAGTTATGGGGACGTAAACACATCACCATCGTGAATAAAATTTATATAAAGGATAACAAAATTAGATTGCAGCGTGGAAGGTGTTTATAAGCCATTTAAAAACACAAAAGCCGTTAGATTCACTTCAACATTTGGGGGGACAAGCACAGACACACAAGCATATACACACACATACATATATATATATATATATATATATATATATATATATATACGACGGGCTTCTTTCAGTTTCCGTCTACCAAATCCACTCACAAGGCTTTGGTCGGCCCGAGGCTATAGTAGAAGACACTTTCCCAAGGTGCCATGCAGTGGGACTGAACCCAGAGCCATGTGGTTCGTAAGCAAGCTACTTACCACACAGCCACTCCTGCGCCTATTGGTCAAATTTTTTGAGGTTCATAATTCCTTTTTTCCTGAATGAAAAAACCATTCCTGAAATATCCAGTTTTTCTTCTCTCCATGGCATATGAACTTAACCCGAACGTCATTGTTTACTTTTTACCAGTACCCCCACCCCACCATCAGTTTTCTTGGAGAATGATTTCTTATGGATGTCTTGTAGTTCCGTTATGTTGACACTGTCTGAGCGTAAGCTTGGCCAAGGTGACACCAATCTAGCAATGACATAAATGAAGTGCACTAACATATTCAAGAGCTCCTACTTTTGATGTTATCAGATAACAAAGTGTGTTTTGAGATATAAATACTGTTGGAGTATGATAACTGTTCTTTGTTTGAGTGTTGTTATTTTTTGGCCCCCACTCAACCCTGACAAATGAGCTAACTTATAATCTCAGGTCTTCATACTGTGACCACATCTTGTTTAATCCATTGTTTATCTAGGACTGCATTATCTAATGTCTTGGACACAATATTATTTGTGGGTGATTTAACTGCTATTTCTAGCACATATAAACAACCACATAGACACTCCTTCGTTGGCTTGTGGTGTTGCTGAAGTAATATCACTTGTTCCAAGCTATAATCCTTGTTACTAACAAGTCAGCCATGTTTCTCAACAGTAATCTAATCACCCTAATCCTTTGTTGACAGGATATCACTTACCTGAAACATTCCCTCATGCCTAATCTTGTAGAATTTATTGTTTGTCAAGCTGAGAATTCTTCCTAAACCCTTTCAGAATGCAACAACCAAAGTCTCAGTGATTTAGTGTTTGTTTGTATTTTAGTTGTCATTTTTGTGTCAATTCAAATTTAAACCATTTTATACGCAATCATGTCATTAAACTTTATTCTCTGTGCTTTAATCCTTCAAATGTTTTTTCACAAAATATATTTAACTTCTAAGTAGGATCTACGAGATCTAGAGGAAATGTAAAGAACTTTAAGCTCTTTCCAACATCAAAAGGGATTTCTTTATTCAGGAACTGCATAGGGGTTACATAGGGGTTACATGAGAAGTATGCTCAATAATGTTATGTTTAGTAGTGAAAGTTAGTTAATAGACGAGACCTAGAAGAATTAACTGAGCTTATGTGAGTTAAGAGCTGCAGCAGTTCTTTTATCTTTTACTGGTTTCAGTCATTCGACTATGGCCATGCTGGAGCACCACCTTGAAGCGTTTTAGTCAAACAAATCAACCCCAGTACTTGATTTTTTTTAAAGCCTGGTAATTATTCTATTGGTCTCCTTTTGCTGAACCTCTAAGTTGTCAAACAGTGGTGGTGATGGGGGGATAAACACACACATGCACACGCACACACATACACACGCACACACACACACACACACATATGACAGGCATTTTTTCAGTTTCGGTCTACCAAATCCACTCACAAGACTTTGGTCAACCTGAGGGTATAGAAGAAGACAGATGCCCAAGGTGCCATGCAGTGAGACTGAACTTGGAACCATGTGGTTGGGAAGCAAATGTCTTACCACACAGCCATGTTGTTAAACTTTTTCACATCAAATCTCCCTAAAAGTCTGCATAAATATATTCCAACCATCATTGACAGGAGAAAAAAAGCGAGTCTGATCAGAGAATATTTGATTGAACTTCATAAAAATGATTAGTGACTGTATATTGTGAATGGGTTCCTTGAATTAGGGCTTTCTTGAAGCTAAACAACAACAACTATGGCACATTAAAATCAATACTTGTGCTTCGGTGACTTAGACATGATTTGAACTCTGAATGTAAGTGGCTGGAACAAATACTACAAGGCATTTTGTCCAACACTGTAACAATTCTGCCAATCTGTTGTAGAGGTAAGAAATATTGGTTTCAAATTTGGGCACAATGCCTGCAATTTTAGAGGGAGCAGGGTTAGCCATTTACATTGACCCCAGTACTTGATTCTTTTATTCTTTTACTTGTTTCAGTCATTTGACTGGCCATGCTGGAGCACCACCCTTAGTCAAGCAAATCGACCCCGGAACTTATTCTTTGTAAGCCAAGTACTTATTCTATCGGTCTCTTTTGCCGAATCGCTAAGTGACGGTGACATAAACACACCAGCATCGGTTGTCAAGCAATGTTAGGGGGACAAACACAAACACACACACACACACATATATATATACATATATACGACGGGCTTCTTTCAGTTTCCATCTACCAAATCCACTCATTAGGCTTTGGTCGGCCCGTGGTTATAGTAGAAGACACTTGCCCAAGATGCCACGCAGTGGGACTGGACCTGGAACCATGTGGTTGGTAAGCAAGCTACTTACACATAGCCACTCCTGCGCCAACGGCCCCTGGTGAGATTAAAGACAAAATTGATTTCAGCAGGATTTGAACTCAGAATATAAAGATCTGGAAGAAACACTGTTAAGCATGTTGTCCGATACAGTAAGGATTCTGCGAGCTTGCTGCCTTCAATGATAGGTAAGCCATTTTGTGTACAAGAATAGAAACATATTATAAGCCTTAAGAACCATATTGTGAACAAGGGCACATACATAAAATTGCATGTATGGAAAGAGGTCCCCTGTTTGTATATAAGATACAGAAAACAATGCTACACCTTCACAAATTGGGATTTCTTTTCTTTTTACTCTGATGGTGGTCCATTTTCAAAGTGAAATGTCTGCCAAGTATAAGACCTGTTGACTACTTGTAATCTTTTAATCTATTTTATCATCAACATGATGAGATGCTAACATCCTGTTCCACTTCTCCTGCATCCTTCCCGCCCTCTCACTTCTTGTCTTTTATTATCTCAACCGTAATCCTCTGAAATGCTATTTCTTTCTTTCTCTCTTTTCTACAAGTTTGTAACTTCAATTTTAAACAATTCTTGGAAATAAATAAAGTAAATAACACGTGAACAAGGAAGAAGATTTCTTTGAAGTTTCATTAAAATATGAGGAACATCTTAAAGGAAGTTGTAAAAGTCGCTCCATAAAAGTGTGCCTGTATCTGAAATGGGCGGCAGTGGCGGTGGGACGACTCATTCTTCCTGTCTTCCTCTCTTCCCACTCACCACCACCCCCGCCACCTACGATATTCCTTCCGCTCCTATGCCAAGTGACCAGCTCATCTGTGACTACAAACTCTTGTTACCTATAAATACTGCCATTTCCGAATTATATCTTCCTCCACAATATTCACACTTGTTTATTCATACAGCTGGTTTACATTTCGTCTCATTCAACTTCCCGTATTTTGTGTAAATTTGTGTTCAGACATGATTTCGCTGGAAGGCACACCTTTTTTACTTGCCTAGACACCTCACCCCCACCTCCAAGTCCTGCCAATTTCTTTGCTTTCATCATTTCCCTCGCATAGTTTTTTTTTTTTCATCAATCCATCTGTTATTTTAATGAAAATGGTTGTTCAAGAAATTCTACTCTTATCAAAGTTTACACTATATTATATTTGTATAGCAACGTCTGAGTGTCTGTTCCTGTTGCTGGAAACTGCCTGGACTTGTTAGCTTGGCTTTTTATTCCATTCACAAAACCAACTGAGCAAAAATACATAAATTCGTTGAAGAAAAGGCTGAAATATTTCTGTATTTTAACACAGGTGTGTGAATGTATGTGTATGCATGACTGTATATATATATATATATATATATATATATATATATATATATATAAAGGTTATGAAGGGTATTGGATTCAACCAAACCCAAAGATACGGGTAACACCGAGTAAGTGCTGTATACCGGCTAGTTTTGCCCCTGTCGTTGTATAAACATGGGTGGGGAATATAACATAGGTCGTGTATTAGCATGTATATGTATAAAGAAAGAAAAGGATAAAGAGAACAATGGCAAAGTTAGAAATATATTTTATGGATAAAGTCTTACAGCTGTTTCAGTAAACATCCATGTATATAAAGAATCCTTGTGGGTATTTTCCGGAGATAATTTCCGGAAAATACCTACAAGGATTCTTTACATAGATGTTTACTGCTGGAATGAAGCTACACTTCAAGTACTGTTTCTTCTTTGTTCTTTGTTCAGCGCATCGCTCTCACTTCTTACTACAACTCTCCTTTTATAGATGTAATAATCCATTCCTTTACTATTACCGTCCCCGATGAAGGGATACATTGGATTTTCCCTGAAAAAGCTGTAAGACTTTATCCATAAAATATATTTCTAACTTTGCCATTGGTCTCTTTATCTTTTTTCTCTCTTTATATATATATATATATATATACACACACACACACACACACACACACACACACACACACACACACACACTCACACAAATTTGGAACAAAATATATATGTATATATACACACACACGCACATTTACATATGCATAATGAAACACACACACACATCTCTCTCTAAATATATATAAAAAGAGAAAGCACTTTAAAATTTTCTTGTCCTTCATACACAAACAAATCAACATACTATCATTTAATGCCTCTTTTCCATGCTGGCATGGGTTGGACAGTTTGACAGGATCCAACAAGCTGCAGGGCTGTGTCAAGCTCCTATGTCAGTTTTGCCATGGCTTCTATGACTGGATGCACTTCAACCACTTCAAAGAATGTACTGGGTGCTTCTCTTCATGGCGCTGGTACCCGTGAAAGTCTCTGAGAATGGTGGTGGTGATGGTGGGGAGGAGGATGGTATCCTCAGAATGGAAATCTGGTGTCAAATGCTTGCAACAGAGTGGACTCCACTAAAGATACCCAAACTGCCAGATGGTGGTGTTAAACTGAGCAATATGTTAAGGGCTATCATGCAAGTAGGCCATGGGTGGATTTGCACTTAGAATGGAAAGTGCCAGAACAAACACCACAAGGGCATCTGGTTTGACATTATTACAGTTCCACCAATCAACCGCTTCAGATTGGTACTTTCTTTATTGACCCCTGAAAATGTGAAAGACCAAGGTAACCTCTATGGGATTTGAACTGTGATCTGATTGCAAAGACTTGAAACAACTACCACAAAGCATCCTGTTTGATGCTGATGGTTCTGATGAATGGTTAAGAAGGATTGCTTGGCAATCCTAAGGTTTCACTTCCACTGACTGACATCTAGGGCTAATGTCATTTTCTAAAGTCTCAGAGAAACCCATACTCTATAAGTGGGATTCAGTATTTGGAAACTGTGTAGATGTCTATCATATGATTGTAATTCAAGGGTGCATCTTTGTCACACACACAGGGTCACACATTGTGTCACCCTGGTTATGTCTTGGGGTTACATTTACAGCTGATCTTCCATTTTTGCGGTGTCTAAGATGTGAAGTCTTGGTCATCTTTAAAGACGATGGTTAATCACTGAAACATAGCAAGAGAGAGGATGGAGAACTCTTCTGTCTACCTCTTTACTTCCTGACATCTCAACCTTAAATGTCAGAAACTCTGCTCCCCACAGCAATATTATTTTGCTACTATTACTGTCATTTTTTTCAAAATAAAGTATCAGTGATGTGTGTGTGTGTAGGCACACACACACACACACACACACTAATAACTCATCACATGTTTACAAACAAATCATATCTGATCTGATAACTATCAACACGATGTAATGTGATCTCTCTCTTTCTCTCTTTCTTACACACACACACACATATGCCCATTTCTCTCTCTCTCTCTCTCTCTCTCTCTCTCTCTCTCTCTCTCTCTCTCTCTCTCTCACACACACACACACACATACCCATTTTCTCTCTCTCACATACACACACACATACACAAACCCATTTTCTCTCACATACACACACGTAAACCCGTTTTCTCTCTCTCTCTCACACACACACACCCATTTTCTCTCTCACACACACACACACACACACACATTTTCTCTCACACTTATGCATACACACACACACACACATTCCCCCCTCTCACACACACACACACCCATTTATTAGATAATCTATGATCCAATCGAAACAAAAACAGAAGGTTTAGTGCATATGAGAAATTTATTCTTTGCAAAAAAAAAAAAAAAAAAAAAAAAAAGGTACCAAAACTGGGTGCCCCTCTTACCTCTTCCTCGCCCCCACCACACTCACTCACCCGCCACGCATCTACATCTCTATCCGCTTGTTGATGTTTGTAGATATCCTATAGACCCAGGGTAAGTCGGGGGGGGGGGGGGGGGGGGTGTTTGTTTTGTAAAACTTGTAAAAGCTATCCAGAGAGAAGCTGATAATGTAATGAGGTGACTCCTTTCCACCCCACCCCGCCCCGCCCCCTAAAAACATCCAGGGCAGAGTATTAAGACAGTAAAAAGAAACTGCATGGGGATAAGCTTAGTCACCTCTGACCCCCACCCCACCCCTCACACCACCTCATGTGTGTCTGACTTCGGATGCCTTTAAAATAGTTTTACTGTCCTCTTTGTGTGGATATGGTGTGTATGTATGTGCGTGTGTGCATGCATGCATGTATGTGTGTGTATGTTCTTGCTTGCATGAGTAATCTATGGGTGTGTGTGTGTGTGTGTGTGTATATAGTTGTGTCTGGGGAGAGTCATTGTCTTTTAGTGCCTTATAATTTAACACACTCACCGGTAAAATTTCCACTTATTCCTTCTTTATTTTTCTAAAATTTTCGTTGTGTCTTGCAACCTTTTCAATAGTTTTGACAAAAGGGTGCAAAACAATGAAAATTTTAGAAAAACAAAGGAAGTAAGTGAAAATTTTACCGGTGAGTGTGTTAAATTATAAGGCACTAAAAGAGAATGAATCTCCCCAGACACAACAGAATATGCTTCAACACATGAACTCACATAAAGAATTTTGCAAACCAAATCCAAAAACGAAATATATATATATACACATAATTTTTCACGTCTGGCCGCATGGCCTTTTCCGTTTGTTTTCCTGTCTTGTTTTCTTTTCCGTTTGTTTTCCTGTCTTGTTTTTTGTCCGCCACTACATTCCTCCATGGCACAGGTTTAATTTGTGTACACAAATTTAATTTGTGGTCCATGGGAAGAGCCGTTTTAACGATGCGTCCTGCCCAACTCTTCGAAACGCCGGTGTTAAAACGGGGGTAGCTGATGAAGGAAAATGTTCTCTATGTGGCTTGTGTGTTTTCTGTACTCTGGTTATTATTATTTCTTGTCTACGTTTTGTTTGCAATGTCCTGTACCCAGATATGCACCTATATATACAGGTAGACGTAGGTATGCACACACCTGTACGTATATATGCATATACTCATTTATTATTTGTTTTTATATATATATATATATATATACATATATATAGGATAATAAAACGAATGATTTATACCTGGTAGCTTAACTGGTAACGCATGGTCATGAGGAATCAATGTTGGATGTGTTGAAAGAATTGTCATGATTAATAATAAATTCTCGTATATTCCATCTTTCATTTACCATATATATATATATATATATATATACACACACACACACACACACACACACACACACATACACATACATATATATGTCTGTGTGTGTGTGTGTATGCACATAGGTACGACTGTGTGTACACGTCCACCACTTATGTTGTCCAGGGGAAAACTTAAGGTTCACCATTGCAAGACAATCTGTCAATTGTTGTAAGAATTCTGCCAATTCTCCAACTGTTTCACTTGTTTATTGTGAGGGAATTTATTGTACGGCTTCTCATTGTTTATATTTTGCATTCTATATATATGGGGGCACCAAACTCTTTTAAGGGCTTAGGGTTTCTATGGGTCTTAATCCAGTCCTGGCAGTAGTGTTTCGACTGTTTTACTCCATGGAAATATTCTTCATCATCTGCTTGGAATATTTCTCTTTTTTATGTAAGAAATCGTTGGTGGTGGCTTTGTCTCGTATCTTTGCTGAACGCTTCCTTTATGGTGATGCCGTTGATGACTGTAGACCAATTCTTGCATAGAAGACTTGATTGCATTGACTCCATGGTAATGATGGTGGAGGACAAGGCTGGTTTTGTTGAGCCTTTCTCTCCTCTTGTTTGAGTTCTTCCTTTTCTATTCTGGTGGCTTTGAAGTTTTTGGTTTCGGTGGTGATGGAACACCATCACTTGGTATGGTCTCGGGCTTGTGCTTCAAATGATTTAGGCTCAATTCTTAATCATGCAATTTCTGGTTCTGTCTCACTGTGCAGTACTGGGACAAGTGTCTTCTACGAAAGCTCTGGACCAACCAAATCCTTGAGAGTTGATCTGGTAGACGGAAACTGAAAGAAGCCCCTCATATGTACATATACATATGTGCATGTGTGTGCCCTTATGTTGACATCATCCAACAAGTGGTGTTCCTTTCCTGTATTTCATGAAAAACTTGTCCAACCATGGTAAAGTGGACATCAAACAATGCTGTCTGTACTTATTTTATTATGGAATACATGATTATATTTACATAGACATCGACCACAAGGCTACTCCGTAATCCCATACAGAGCTGATTCCACCAAATCCCTTTTCTTTCACAGGGGAAAATACCAGTTCATTGTAATCTCCTAATGTCTCCACAAAAACACCCTGAAATCTAATTTTACTCTATCTTAATTACACTTGGTACTTATACTGGTTTCACATTTTGGCACAAGGCCAGCGATTACGGGGGAGGGGCTAAGTTGATTACATCGACCCCAGTGTTTGAATGGTATGTATTTTACTGACCCTGAAAGGAGGACATGTGAAGTCAACCTTGGCGGAATTTGAACTCAGAATGTAAAAACCTGAAATGACACTAATCATTTTACCTGGCATGCTATTAACTCTGCCAGCTCACTGCCCTATGATTGGTACTTACATTGCCAACTTCAGAGGAATCAAGGTTGAGTTGGTCCTAGAAGATTTCGTCTCAGAATTTAGCAATCTGCTCTTTCTTCCGGTCAAATGGTTGCATTGTAACTACAATAAAGAAATCAATTGTGCATCGCCTGCACTTGCCTTGGTATCTGTTTATGTTGAGGTGGACTGGGTCAAGTAACAGGACATAATTATAGACTGTTTTCTTCAAGCATAGCCATTGAGTGAGACTGTACAAACACATGTGAACTCACATACACACACACACTTACATACATGTGTTCATATATATATATATATATATATATATATATATATATATATATAAACACACACACACACACCTACAAACACACACATAGTTACATACATGTGTTCATATATATATATATATGTGTGTGTGTGTGTGTGTGTGTGTGTATGTATATATATATATTTATATATATATATATATATATATATATATATATATATATATATATATATATATATATATACATATATATATATATATATAAACACACACACACATACATATGCACACATATATACATGTGTTCATATATATATATATATATATATATATATATAAACATACACACACACACACACACAGATACATACATACTTGAGGTACTGAGATTCCTAAAACAAGAAAGAACACGCCTTAATCAGAATATTATTGCTACAAGCTGTTAATGTCAAAATAGGTAAAACATACATGAAATTCATCATGTAACAAGATCCACAAATGCAATGCTCTTCATACTTGTGTCACCCTGTATAAATGTATACTCATGTGCATGCATACAAATATACATACATGTAGATATACGTGCATATTGCATACACATACATGACTACTCTGATGTTGTCTAAATTCCAATAAAAGAGTCTAGTTTCTTGGCTAAAAACTGGTTCTTTCTCCATTATTTCTCACCTGTTTCAATCATTAGACTACAACCATACTGGAGCACTAACTTTAAAACTGTTTAGTTGAATGAATCAATCCCAGAATTTACTTTTTTATAAGCTTGGTATTTATTCTATCACTTTCTCTCTCTCTCACTCACTCACACACACATTAGGCTTCTTTCGGTTTCCATCTACCAAATCTACTGACAAGGTTTTAGTAGAAGACTTTTATTGAAGGTACCATGCAGTGTGACTGAACCTGAAGCCCTGTGGTTGGGTAGCAAACTTCTCAACTGCACAGCCACGTCTGCATCTACTTTTAAAACAGCTGGTCCCTAACCTACACCCCAGCCGTGCTTTCTCCACCTCCCAATACCATCACACCACACTACGCTACACCATACCACATAACACATTACATCACAACACACCATCACGCACACACCAGCACTGACCAATTCCCATCCCCACATTTTCACACCTTCACGCCTACATACACACATGCATACATTAAGATCACCAGCATTCTCTCACACACCTTCGTTTTGGGATCACTACTACTTTGTTATCTCACTTTCTTCTTAACTCTCCTGTGTGACCCTTCTGTCCGGCATTTGTCATGATAGATCACTAACCAGTACACATTTTTTTCTCTCATTGTTTCTTTCTGTGTTCCTTTCTGTGGAAGAGCGTAGGCTCGAAACGTTAAAGACTTTCTCAATTCCTGAGTGTTATACTAATACATCTGTTTGTTTTCAACACCACCTATCTTTGTCTGTTTGTTTTTTTGTGAATTCTCCCAAAGCCTTGTGAGTGGATTTGGTAGACGGAAACTGAAAGAAGCCCGTCGTATATATGTATATATATGTATGTGTGTATGCATGTGTGTCTGTGTTTGTCCCCCAAACATCGCTTGACAACCGATGGTGGTGTGTTTACGTCCCCGTAACTTAGCGGTTCAGCAAAAGAGACTGATATAATAAGTACTAGGCTTACAAGGAATAAGTCCTGGGGTCGATTAACTCGACTAAAGGCGGTGCTCCAGCATGGCCGCAGTCAAATGACTGAAACAAGTAAAAGAGTAAAAGATATATATATATATATATATATGTATATATATATATATGTATATATATATATATATAGACATGCATGCATACATACATACATACATATAGCCACCTTTGAACTTTTGTGCATTATGATCTGATATGAACACACACACACACACACATATAGCCATCCCTCTACTCTGATGATGGAGGCTCAATTTATCCAACATCGATTGCTTCCATTATGACTGTATATTCTGATGAACATCTACCAACATTATGATGGATCTCTGAGCACCCAGAAACAGCTGTTGGACTAATAACACCTTTCTTCCACACCTTTAATTTTCTCTGTCATTTGTACTTGCGTAAGTTGGATCTATTAATAGAAAAATCTATATATTTATACTTAAATATTCATCGTCTGGAAGTCTTCACTTTTTTGATTTCTCTCATTTTGCATGCATACATATGTATACACATATTTTGTATTTTATAGCCAAACTGTTATATTTAATATATCTAATTTTATTATCTGCATTATTGCCTCTCTCTGTATATAACCATCTACATATCATGCATATGTACACAGTTGATAGGCCAGTTATTGCAATATTTGTCCTGAAATAACATCTCTTATAGTTAGGATTCTTTCACCCAGGTGGCCTGGGTTCAGTTTCCAGCATGGGAATGTTATATTTATACATATGTACATATATATAATCTTAGCAGACATGTTATGGAGTGGCTTCAACCCAGCAACAGAGTAGGTTAGATTCGCTGTTGAAAGTCTGCACCACTTCAGCTGTCGTTAATTTTGCTAGCTTTTTTGCATTTGATTGGTGAAAGTCTAAGGGAGCTCCTATATTAAAGAAGCCCTTTCTTCATTCAGTCGATTTCTTTCTAGCATGTCTGTTTGTGTGTATCTGTTTGTGTGTGTATGTGTGTGTGTTATCTTTTAGTCTTGATGATTCATAGCCTCTTCCTTTAACAAGATACTTTCCTGCAGCTTACCTCTGCCAGTCTTGCATCTTGTTTTTACTTCCACCAAACTATTTCCTGTGATGGTGGTGTTGGGGATTAGGGTGAGGGCGACAAAGAGTGGGTGGAATAAACTTTCTCAGGTTACATAGACTAGAGAAAGCGGGGTAGGCCTTAAAACCTAAGACAGCACTATTGATGTTTGAGCCACCCAAACATTAGAACTATCACCACCACCACAACAAACAACAACAACAACAGCTGCTATTGGTACAGTTGCACTGATAATGACTCTTTTTATATTGTAATTTTATTCTTAAATTTTGTTACTCAATTGAGTAAAGACATCATTTTTGAGAAATCATAAACTGCGTTTGAGACATTAAAAATAAGAAATTAAAATTTAATCTTTTTAACCTTATTTAACTTGACTTCTCTGTTTATTTGTTTCTTTCATTCCATGTTCTGTTAGGTTTAACAGACCGGAAATTAGTTAAGACTTTGCTAGTATTTCTTTCATTATGGTTGTTTCATGTAACAGTGACAGTAACAACAGCAACAACAATAATCTCAGTAATCTTTTACTAATACACCCATTTGACATTGAAGGATTAAGATTAGGGTAATAACTGAAAGTGTATATTTGGAATGAAGCCATTCTGGTACTCAAGTTAGTCCAGTTATCAGTTTGCACATGAATACATATTTTTAGTGGGAGACTATCTGCTATTTCTAGCAGGTTGAAGTACTGCATATAGATGTCCCCTCACTCTTGGCTCTCGGCAGCATGAGAGGATTTATTTGAAGAATGAGTGACTTCCAATGGTTTTGATGGTCAGATTTGTTCAAAACCAAAGGAAGAACATACATTTCACCTCAAAATGAAACAGATGTATATTTCATCTCAGAAATTATGGTAAATTTTTTACCATTTTATCTCCTCTCGCTCTAAAATAGGCAACAAGGACAGAAATTTTGAGGAAGGCTTATAAAGAGTGGATTCTATTAGCCTGGTTCTTGCCTTGCCTGGTGCCATGTAAAAAGCACTCATGCTGGGCCACATAGAAAGCACCTGTGCTGGTGCCATGTAAAAAGCTCCCAGCACATTCTGTAAAGTGGTTGGCATTAACCCTTTGATACCAACTTGGCTGAAACCGGCTCTGGTCCTGTAGTACAAATGTCTTGTTTTCAAAAGTTCTGAATTAAAATCTTCCACCAAACCTTAGTCACAATTTATGTTCCTAACACTAGCTTAATGATAACTAAGTTATTTTACTAAATTCTTTGTTATATTTAGAATTAATTGAAAGAAACACGGAGCATCTCAAAAGAAATATGGTAACAAAAGAGTTAAAATATATAATAGACAAACAATTCTTAACCCTTTCGATACCAACCTGGCTAAAACCGACTCTAGCTCTGTAGTACAAATGTCTTGTTTTCATAAGTTTTGAATTAAAATCTTAGTCACAATTTATGTTCCTAACACTAGCTTAATGATAACTAAGTTATTTTACTAAATTCTTTGTTATATTTAGAATTAATTGAAAGAAACACAGAGCATCTCAAAATAAATACAGTAACGAAAGGATTAAAAAGGGCATCCAAACATAGAAAGCCTGCCAAATCAGACTGGAACCTGGTGTAACCTCCAGCTTGCCAGTTGCTGTCAGACTGTCCAACCCATGCCAGCATTGAAAACAGATGTTAAATGATGATAATGATAACGATGGTTAACCTTGGTAGGATTTGAATATAGAAAATAAAGACTACCATAATATTCCAAGACATTTCATTTTTTTAGTGGCAATCATTTTATGCTCATTGGTGTTACACAATTGTAGGAAGGTAGGCTGATGGTCTGCATGTTAAAGAGAAAGCAACCATATTAATGATAATGTTTCTGTATTTTCTGCAAATATGAACTGTCACACAGAAAGGCTTGGGTAGGCCTGGGGCTATAGTGGAAGACACTTGCCAAGGTGCTATGTGATGGGATTTGATCCTGAACGTATGTGGTTGGGAAACCAACTTCTTAACCACACAATTTTGCCTGCAACTCTGCCCTTTTAATATCCCACCTTTTAGATCAAACTACCATTCTGTCAGCAAACGGGTTGCGGTCTCAAACTGACAAAAATATTTTGGCAAATTAAATTTAAATGTTGAAGTGAATCTAACGGTTTTTGTGTATTTTTAAATGGCTTATAAACACCTTCCATGCTGCAATTATTTTTGTTTTAGCACACGATCTCAGATCAGGTCACTTGCTATGCAAGTACATCTCTGTGTTTTTATTATTTAGTCAAAAATTATTTTGCAGTATATTTGGTTGCTATTTATGTAAATTACAACTGTTTTCTGTACATTTGAGAAAAGACTGGATGGTCATGGCTTGAATGCTTTTGATCATAGGGTCTGTTCTATCATGATTTACTCAGGGTTAAACAACAGCAACACATGTAAAATCTACCATTTGTTATATTTACAACATAATTAAAAAAAAAAAGGACCGTTTAAACTGGTATTTGATAACTGGTGAAAAGAACTATTCCCCCTCCCTCTCTTTCTTTCTTTCTCTCTCTCTCTCTCTTTCTTTCTATATATATATATATATATATATATATATATATATATATAATGAAATTCAGAAAATGGAGATGTAGCATTAATATAATTTATTAACTGCAGAAATCCAACATAAATATATATATATGTTTATTTGTGTGTGTGAGTGTCATCATCATCA
This sequence comes from Octopus bimaculoides, assembly GCF_046866305.1. Taxonomy (NCBI): domain Eukaryota; kingdom Metazoa; phylum Mollusca; class Cephalopoda; order Octopoda; family Octopodidae; genus Octopus; species Octopus bimaculoides. The sequence goes on from NC_142933.1 coordinate 7,427,959, forward strand.
TCATCATCATCATCATCGTTTTACATCCGCTTTCCCTGTTGGCATGGGTTGGACGGTTTGACAGGACTGGCAAGCCAGAAGGCTGCATCAGGCTCCAATCTGATCTGGCAAGGTTTCTACAGCTGGATGCCCTTCCTAACACCAACCACTCCGAGAGTGTAGTGGGTGCTTTTATGTGCCACCGGCACGAAGGCCAGCCAGGCAGCACTGGCAACAACCACACTCAAATGGTGCTTTTTACGTGCCACCAGCACATGTATTAAAATTAATCAATTATTATATACATAATATAACCACATAATACTAATATAATTAAGGAAACATCACTCTAATTTGTGATTCTCCAGAGTTATAGACTATAATCATTATAATTATTGTCCACATTTTTCTAATCAAAGCAACTCCATTTGACTTGTTAGACATCTGTTATTGGTGGCTGTTTGTGATTTAGCTATCAGTTTTAGTAGGAACACCGACCAGCTGTTTTTGATTTTAATATTAAAATTAATCTATATTTTGCAATTACAGGCCCAAAGGTGTATAAATGGTGAGACCATTGCAGCACTTAATCTTGTACCAGACTCCTAAATAAATAATCATAGATAATCTCAGTCACTTTTCAATTAGATTGTGATTCTGTTTTTGATTACCAAATGATTAAAAGTTGATATGTAACAGTTTAATGTTATATTCATTACACAAAAGCAGATGTTTTATTCAATTTGAAGGAGTTGTTCTAGATACACCATCATTGTTTGTAATTTCTACTTTTCCATCTTTGCATGGGTCAGACAAGAGTATGTCAGAGCAGTTTCTACAGCTGGATGTCCTTCCTGTCACCAACACCCTCATTTCCAAGCGAGCTAATAATCCCCCACCCCCACCACATCTGTTGAACAACAAACAGCTCAGTCATGTTTTATGCAGAAAACTGGAAACAACGGATGCTGAGTTGTTTGCTTACAATGATTGCACAACTTGTCGAGGTATCTCAAGAAGACTGGACATGCTTTTGAGGTGGACTCTCAGCAAGTGACACTGGCAAGAGGAAGCCATGGTAAACAAACCAACAAAAACAAGAGAAATATGAACAGACACACAGAGAGGCTTGGGTAAGCCTGGGGCTATAGTGGAAGTCACTTGTTCAAGGTGTTGTGTGATGGGATTTGAACCTGAACATATGTATTGTTTGCCAAAATAACATGGCAGTCCTTGTTTAGGACAAATGTTGCTGTAATTTAGCCCCAGGAGACATCGTCTCCAGCTGGCTATACAACATGATCTATGTCCTTATATTTTCAAACAAGGGAATCTAGCACCCCCACTCAGCTCAAAACAATATCGGTGTATCGCAATTTTCAGGTTATTTCCCTTCATCAGCACAGAATAATTGTTCAGCTAAAGGTGGCACTGCCAAATACCTGTTTGAAATATATAGTTTTCAAAGTGACAACTAGTCACTGATCTAGAGATTTACAAAGAGTAATTTTCTGAACGTACATTGTTGGGAAACCAACTTCTTAACCACACATCCATACCTGCAACTCTGCCCTTTTAATATCCTACCTTTTAGATCAAACCACCATTCTGTAGTGGTTCTTGTACTTCATTGAAGTTCTTACTTCCACAAAATGTCTTGAGACAATTTATCATTGATTTTATCCGCTTTTGTTCTTGTTGATGTGATTTTAATTTTCCATATCTTGGTGTCATTTACCTTACATCACTTCTCTTGTCAAGTTTACTATATTTTTCTACTGTTTTCTCTTCCAACATGCAATATGTTGTTTCTTCATCTCTTTCATTTCAAGGCACCTCAGATAATCATCTTTCATGTGTTGTAAGTAATGTTACAATTGTTTCCATTGTGGCTGTTGTTTATACCATGTCAAGTAAAAACACCATATTTGTTGTTTTATTTAGATGTTGTTGTAAAAATATTTCGCCGTTGATTTCAACGGTTATTATATAAATTTACTGTTCCTATTTCTTCTATGGTGAGGGCCATTGCAGAGGTGATACATTTACAGTGAACTGTGTCTTTGAATTCAGTTTTATTCATTGTCATCACTATTTCAATTCCACACCTAATCTTTCTGGAAAAAAGTCATCTCGCATGAACATCACAAATTCCCACTTGCTCACCAGTAAAGTCAATATGACCCTCCATCTGTTGCTGGCTTGCTTTGATCAAGAAATTAACTATTTATTGCACTAGTTTTTATTCTTACCACTTTGTCCGAGAATGATCTCTTCATCATCATCATTATTATCATGGGTTTGACATCCATTTCTCCATGCTGGCATGGGTTTGACTGGAACTGACAAGTCAGACGATTGTGTTGAGCTTCAATGTCTGTTTTGGCAGGGTCTTCATGGCTGGATGCCCTTCCTAATATCAGCTACTTTACAGAGTGCACAAGCTGCCTTTTTTTATAGCATTGTCACTAGTGAGGTCACAAAGCATCTTGCAAGACAAAGCCCCTCCCTCGAGTGGAGCGTAGTATTGAGAGATAGGAAAGTATGATGGAGGGGCAGGAGCAGGGGTCTTGTTGAAGAAGAAATGCATGGCTTCCTCAGCTGGAAAGAGAGAGAGTAGAGGTAACAAGGGTGTACCCCCAAGATCCAAGGGGAATATGAGAGAAAGGGTGGATGGGTAGGTAAATTCTTTGAGAATATTTTTGGTTCATGCATCAAAATATGCTTCTTTATCCATGGCACCTTGGGGCATGCCTTCTAATATAGTCAACCAAACCATTGTTGGTAGATGTAGTAGATAAAAAGTGAAAGAAGTCTGTCGTGTGTGTGTGTGTGTGTGTGTGTTCATGTCTACTTGTCTTGAAATCGTGTGATAGTTGTAAACGAGTTCCTCTGTCATACAGGCAGTGTCATTTGTTTCCAATCTGTGCAAACATGTCCAGCTATGGGGAAATGTTACTTTGCTTAGAAACAGATATGGGCTGGCAACAGGGAGGGAATCTGGCTGTGGAAAATCTGCCTCAACTAATTCCATCCAACCCATGCAATCATGGTAGAAAAGTGAGTGTTAAATGATGATGATGATGATGATGATGATGATGATGTTTTGTGGGCTGATCCAGTACGTTAAAAAAATGTTGTCCCCATCACTTGAATGTTGTGTTTCCCTGAATTTATGTAGATGTTGTGATTTGTCTGTGTGTGTGTATACACACTCACACATGTGTGCATACATCTGTGAATACACACATACACACCACTGATTCATAATTTAATGTTTTGGCACTTTTACCAAATGAAGGGTCTTACCTGACACATCAGATTGTTCTTCACAACAAGTCATTTTATTCTAACTTCTCAATTATTGACATTCATATACATACACATGCATTTATACAGAGATGAAGTTCTAAGTTCTCTTGTTTCATCTTAATCATAATCATCATCATCATTGTTTTAAACATCCACTTTGCCACGTTCACATGGGGCAGATTTTCTACGACCAAATGTCCTTCTGCCCCCCCAAATTTTACCTGTTTCCAAGAAAGGTAATATTTCATCACCATGGCCAGACATGTTTTTGCAGAATAACACTGCTTGTATGACGGTGATACTCATTTACAATTATCATACGATATCAAGACTAGGAGATACAAGCATATATACACACACACACACACACACTCACACTCACACACACACACACACACACACACACACACACACACACACACACACAAGAGGTTTCTTTCAGTTTCTTTTTACAAAATTCACTCACAAGGTTTTCATTGACCCAGGGCTGTAGTAGAAGATATTTGCCCAAATTACCATGCCGTGTGATTGAACCTCAAACCATACAGTTTAAGAAGTAAACTTGTTAACCAGACAGCCAAGCCTGCACCTATCTTTGTATCTGTGTTACATAACACTTGTCAGAAATCATGTCAAACGAAAATCTCATGTGTTGGTTTACACCACAAAATATATCTACAAGTAAACAAAAGGCTTTTGTATAAACGATGAAACCACTGATCCTCTGTTTTCTTTTGTTTGTTTGTTTTAACAATTGACATAAGTATTGATTGCTTTATTCTGTAAAATGTGTGTAAACTTTTAATATATATATATATATGTATATATATATATATATATATATATATATCATCATCATCATCATCGTTTAACGTCCGTTTTCCATGCTAGCATGGGTTGGATGATTTGACTGAGGACTGGTGAAACCGGATGGCAACACCAGGCTCCATGACATTATTCAGCTGTTTCTGCTTTTCTGCAATTTAATCTTTCAAAATTGAGTAAATATCAGAGACAAAAATAACTAACCTTTGCTTTTAAATCTTGCTAAATGTAAACAAAATTTATTATTGTAGAATGGCAGAATTGTTAGAGAATCAGACAAAATGGTATTTTCATGCTATTTCTTCCAACTCTTTATATTCTGAGTTCAAATACTGCTGAGGTCAACTTTGACATTTGTTCTTTCAAAATTTATCAAATAAGTACTGTGATTAATGTAATCAACTGACCCCTTCCCTAAAATTGCTGGCTTTGTGCTAATATTCAAACCCATTATTATTATTATTATTATTATTATCATCATTATTATCATCATTATCATTATTATTATTGAGTGAGAAACCAGTGCATGCCATCAAAGTGGCACTGGGGAAAAATACACGAAGTCCAGTATACCCTCATGACTACCTGTCTGATAAGGGTACACCTGGCACATGCATCACAACCATATGTACACAACATGGTCATCTCATATCAAGATAAATGGTGCATGACCTTACAGGTGGGGCTCAGTTAGAATTTTCTCCTGAAAGAATGAAAGGCAAAGTCGAACATAGCAGAATTTGAACTCAGAATGTAGCGATGTGCAAAATACCACTAAGCATTGCATCCAGTATGCTAATGATTTTGCCAGCTTGCTGCCTTGATAATCTGTTCTACTATAGGCACAAGTTGATCCCATCGACCCCAGTACTCAACTGGTACTTGATTTATTGACCTGAAGGGATGAAAGGCAAAGTCGACCTCGGCGGAATTTTAATTCAGAACATAGTGATGGGAAAAATATTGCTAAGCATTTTGCCCGGCGTGCTACCGATTCTGCCAGCTCACCACCTTAATAATAATGCTAATAATAATAATAATAATAATAATAATAAAACAAACTTTACTACCATAGGCGCAGGAGTGGCTGTATGATAAGTAGCTTGCTTACCAACCAAACGGTTCGGGGTTCAGTCCCACTGTGTGACACCTTGGGCAAGTGTCTTCTACTATAGCCCCGGGCTGACCAAAGCCTTTTGAGTGGATTTGGTAGACAGAAACTGAAAGAAGCTCATCGTATGTGTGTGTGTGTGTGTGTGTATATGTTTGTGTGTCTGTGTTTGTCCCCTCAACATCGCTTGACAACTTATGCTGGTGTGTTTCTGTCCCCGTAAGCTAGCGGTTCGGTCAAAAGAGACCAACAGAATAAGTACTTGGCTTACAGAGAATAAGTCCTGGGATCGATTTGTTTGACTAAAAGGCGGTGCTCCAGCATGGCCACAGTCAAATGGCTGAAACAAATAAAAGAATATTATTAGTAACTCTTCCTTTGTAGCCAGAGCTTAGATTTTCTTGCTGAACCAGTTTCTTACATTCTGCCAAGAAGTGAAGAGGAAGCGTTTCTTTGTGAAGTTTACTGTTGAGTATGTCAAGGACAAATGGAAGCTGATCAAGATTAGATGGCTTAAAGAAAATATAAACCACAAAATTTTAACATACTTTCACTGTGCATTTCAGTTTGGATGTTGTGATACTAAACAAGCCAGCAGGTTGAATTAAGGGTGACAGGGTTGAAACGTTGTAATTAATTACTGAAGCATGTTAATTTAGTCAGATATTTATGTACATGTAATTAATAGCTAATGGTTTCTCCCCACACTCTCATGTTCAATAGAAACTGTATCCCTCATAGTTGGCAATTATTTAGGGGTTGCAACATAATCTTTAATCCAAAAAAGTTTCAGAAAAAGAGAAGAATTGTGATATTAACTGACAATAACATTAAGGAAAGGAAATGGACCTTAATGAAAATCAGAAATGGATAAGACTTACTCCATCTAGAACAGAAGTTTTCTACCATTTTTTTTATCAGTGGACCTCTTTGATTACTATTTTATTCTTGTGGACCCCCCATAGCTTTTTGATGTTTAAGAATAGTTTTATAGATATTTCTTTCAAAATTCCTGTCTGGTTTTTCAACCAATCACTCGTGTAGGCTGAAGTATGGAAAACATTAGAGAAAGAAAGCTAGTTGTTTGTTGCAATAAATACATCGAAATCAAAATTTGTTTATAAGCATTGAGTGTAGTGTGCAAGAGAGACTTTTGAGTTGGTATGGTCATATACTGTGGATGGATGAGGAGAGCTATGTGAAAAAGTGCCACTCCCAAACAGTGGAAGGAATCCAGGGTAGAGGGAGCCCCAGGAAGACATGGGATGAGGTGGTGAAGCATGATCTTCAAACGTTGGGCCTCACAGAGACAATGACAAAAGACCGAGACCTCTGGGGGTATGCTGTGACTGAGAAGACCCGGCAAATAAAGTGAGTCCACAGCTGTAACCTATACCAGTGTTGCATAACCAGCCCACTCAAAAGTACCTTGGATCGTAGGGCGACATGCTGTGCTTGAGGAGACCTACTGAGTCAAGTACATTAACAGCAATATCAAAATCAAATCAAATGGAAATTGTAGTTGTGACCCCCGTGCCGGTAGCACATAAAAAGCACCATCTGAATGTGGCCAATGCCAGTGCCACTTTGACTGGCTTCCGTGCCGGTGGCACATAAAAGGCACCATCCGATTGTGGTCGATGCTAGCTCCTCTGGCCCCTGTGCTGGTGGTACGTAAAAAGCACCCACTACACTCTCGGAGTGGTTGGCGTTAGGAAGGTCATCCAGCTGTAGAAACACTGCCAGAATAGATTGGGGCCTGGTGCAGCCTCCTGGCTTCCCAGACCCCAGTCGAACCGTCCAACCCATGCCAGCATGGAAAATGGATGTTAAACGATGATAATGATGATCCCCATTGAAAGACTGGCTGACAAAAGACCAAGGAATCTGTAACCCATTATCATACAAGCTGATTTTTTCACTACAATTATTGCAATAGAAATTTATTTTCTGTTTTCTTTTCTCATCATGAGATTCCAGGTGTAAAAGACCAACATTTTAAGCCTTTTTTCTCCTTTAACCCTTTTCATACCAAACCCCACAAGACCACCCTTTTCCTATGGCACAAACTTTTCTGTTTTAAGTTGATCTAAATTAACCCCTTCCCATCAAAATTTCATGTTCATTTATATTTCTAAACATGTTTCTTAATAATCTTCTTTACTGGAAACAAGGTATTTTTGATATTATTATTACACTCTCTGAGTGGTTGGCGTTAGGAAGGGCATCCAGCTGTAGAAACTCTGCCAAATCAGACTGGAGCCTGGTGTTGCCATCCGGTTTCACCAGTCCTCAGTCAAATCGTCCAACCCATGCTAGCATGGAAAGCGGACGTTAAACGATGATGATGATGATGATGATGATTATTATTATTATTATTATTATTATTGTCGTGATTGAACCAAATTTGATGACTGGCACCTGTGCCAGTGGAGCGCTAAGAGCACCGTCCGAGCGTGATCGTTGCCAGAGCAGCTGTCTGGCTTCCGTGCCAGTAGCATGTAAATAGCACCATTTGAGCGTGATCGTTACCAGCGTCGCCTTACTGGCACGTGAAAAGACATTCGAGCGAGGTCGTTGCCAGTGCCGCTGGACTGGCTCCTGTGCAGGTGGCACATAAAAAACACCATTTTGAGCGTGGTCATTGTCAGTACCGCCTGACTGGCCCTCTAAAGCACCCACTACACTCTCAGTGGTTGGCGTAAGGAAGGGCATCCAGCTGTAGAAACTCTGCCAAATCAGATTGGAGCCTGGTGTAGCCATCTGGTTCACCAGTCCTCAGTCAAATCGTCCAACCTATGCTAGCATGGAAGGCAGATGTTAAACAATGATGATTATTATTCAGGTCACTGCCTGGAATCGAACTTGGAATCTTGGGGTTAGTAGCCCGCGCTCTTAACCACTATGCCTTATGCCCGTGATGAAAGGCAAAGTTGACCTTGGTGGAATTTGAACTCAGAATGTAAAGACAGATGAAATGCCGCTAAGAATTTCGCCCAGCATGCTAACATTTCTGCAAGCTTGCTACCAAGTTAAAGGATTTTGCATAGGAAGTTTGATTAAAATGTGCAGAGGGTGGGTAGTGAGTAGTGAAAACCTACGTTGTTTAAACATATTCTTTCCTCATGTTTGTGGGGGATTTTTTTAGTTTTTTTTCTCTACTAAGAGACCTATTGCAGTGCAACTGTGTTGATATGTCTTGTCGGCCCGACACATTGCTCTCAATGTTAGGCTGACTTGAGACGTTTGGTAGACTGACCTTACTATGTTATGTTGATATAATAATGTTTTAAAGACTTACATTTACCCCCACTTCACTAAGTTATGCTGACATATGAAGATAACAATGTTGTTTGATGCTGATAAATCCTACATTAAACGGTTATAGACTACTGATGTGCGAGCCTGTTTACTTTGTGCAACTCTTTAGAGGGTGTGTGCGTGCGTGTGTATGTGTGTGTGTACGTGTGTATTAAGAGGGAATATACACACAATGTATCAATCATTTGGGGAACTGAAGGTTACTAACTGAGAGTCCATTATGAAGAAATACAAGTGCTCTTTGGACCAGATGGTTAAGTGATCGGGGAAACCACATCACACTAAAACAACAACCAATTAACACAAGCCAGGTTGACTTGATGTAGTAGTAGTAGTAGTAGTAGTAGTAGTAGTAGTAGTAGTAGTAGTGATGGTGGTGGGAAAGGGGTAGTGATGGGGGGGGGGGTAGTAATAGTATAAGAATAGTAGTAGTAAGAACCCAGCTGATTTTATTTTATTTCTCTCTTTTTTTTTCTTCCCCACAAACATGGTCTAGAGAAAGAAGGGAAGTGCCCCTTAACATTTTGCAGGCTTTCTAAAAGTTTGTGTCAAAGAAGGAAGCCATAACGCCTGGGCTGCTGCTATAGGAAGTGAATTAGCAACATTTTGAACTTGTTCCCAGACTGGATGACCTGACCGAAAGGTTTGCGTCACAATGGACTTTGCTAATAATAAGAGTCTGCAAAAGTAAGATGGTTAAATTGAGCAGGGGGTGGGTCGAGCCTTGTCATTATAAGAGTTGTTAGGGTTCTGATAAATCCTTTCTTACACATGTTTCCTTTACAAGAACAACACTCCCTTATAGCAAAAATGTGATAGGAAGAGTAACAGCTTTAAGAAAACATATCCATTGACAGAGGGAGCTGCAGCTTGAGTAGCAGAGGAGACAGAGTAAATTATGGAGAGTTTGAACCTGTATTAAACAATGATATAGTAAAAGAAGTCACAGATATTAGAAATATCATTAATGGCAGTGATTAGTGGCTAAGAGAAGAGACCTTTGTGGATATGGAACCAGAATGGACTTTTGGCTCCCGTGTCGGTGGCGTGTAAAAAGCATCATTTGAACTTGGTTGATGCCAGTACCTTCTCACTGGGTCCCATGCTGGTGGTACCTAAAAAGCACCATTTGACCATGGTCGATGCCAGTACCTGCCTGACTGGCCCTCGTGCCAGTGGCACGTAAAAAGTACCCACTACACACTTGGAGTGGTTGGCGTTAGGAAGGGCATCCAGCTGTAGAAACTTTGCCAGAACAGATTGGAGCCTGGTGCAGCCTTCTGGCTTGCCAGTCCTCAGTCAAACCGTCCAATCCATGCCAGCATGGGAAGCAGACATTAAACAATGATGATGATGATGAAACTCGTCATTTAGAGTGGACAGATGGCCAGCAGATTTGTCATTGCATTTACAGAGTGTGATAAGAGAAAAGATGCCTTCCCAAATTCACCATTCTTGATAAACATTTCACAGTAAAAAAATGGTGTACAAACCATGATGTTAAGTAAAGGGGAAAAAAAAAACCCAATTAAATATTGGTTTCACATTCTGGCACAAGGTCAGCAATTTCGGGGGTGAGGGTAAGTCAATTACATCGACCCCAGTGCTCAACTGGTACTTATTTTATTCGCTCTGAAAGGATAAAAGGCAAAGTTGACCATGGCAGAATTTGAACTCAGAACGCAAAGATGGACAGAATGTTGCCCAGTGTGCTAACAGTTCTGCCAGCTGTCTTAAGAAATGGTAAAATATTCTTTTCTACTCTAAGCACAAGGCCCGAAATTTTAGGGGAGGGGTGGCAGTCGATTAGATCAACCCCAGGACACAACTGGTACTTAATTCATTGAACCTAAAAGGATGAAAGGCAAAGTCGACCTTAGTGGAAGAAATGGTAAAATATTCTTTTCTACTCTAGGCACAAGGCTCAGAATTTTAGGGGAGGGGGGCGGTCGATTAGATCGACCCAGTACACAACTGGTACTTAATTTATTGACCCCAAAAGGATGAAAGGCAAAGTCGACCTCGGCGGAAGAAACGGTAAAATATTACACGAAGACACTGTTACTGTCTACCTAACCTCACTGGTGTCACTTAAATGGATGTGTAAAATATAGGAGGTTTTTCTGCCACCACTCCATGTTGTAAACTTTCTGACGTAATCAGTAATATGAAATTCTAAGTCTTACCTAGATAAGACATAGCCCACCTGTAATGAGGTTGATGTCACAGGTGAGGCTGCACATGATCAGCCGAGGAAAGGAGAGATAATATTACGAACGTGGGGAGAGGATGGAGTCTGTGAGATTGTGGAATGACATGGGATGGGATAGTAATTATATAAACGACATAAAGGATTATTAAATATTAATGATTGTAATGATCAGGCAGGTGGTCATTATGGTAATACCTATGAATAAAGTGTAAAGTATAAAGTATAAAGTAAAAAAAAAGATAATTTTTTTGATTATTATTTTGAGAGAAGAGGAGGAAAACTGCTGCCCTGTCTTGTTATGACTGACTCTGTGGAAATATTTGTATAGATGCAGGTGGGATTAATTAGTTAGGTATAATTAGTAAATATTAATTATGTAAATAGATACAAGATAAGATTGATGTAAGACACTTTGTAACCACATGGGTCTTTGTTAAATTCTATTGTTTGGCACATTTAACAAGTTTCTTCTAGCTTTGGTTCAACCAAAGGAAGCCATGAGAATAAAATCGAGTGGATAGAAACTGTGCTGAAGCTTGTTGAATTGATACATTCCTTTTCTTGGATATTAGCAGTGAATTGGTAGAATTGATAGAGAATCAGATAAAGTGGTTAGTTCACATTACTCCATAAGGATCAAAGGGCTAGTTTCCTGATTTCTTTGACGCATAAACTCCTCCCTGGCAAGGGCACTAGTCTGTCAGAGGATTCCTCCTATTTTCCAGCTGAGTGGAGCAACATGAAATGAAGTGTTTTACTCAAAAATATAACACATTGCCTGGTCCAAGAATTGAAACCACATTCTTATGATCATGAGTCCAACACCCTAACCACTTAGCCATGTGGCTCCACATTAGATAAAATACCTTTTGGTATTTGTTCTGGCTTTGAGTTCAAATCCTGCCAAGATTAAGTTTGGTCTTCATCCTTTTGAGATCAATAAGGTCTCAATCAAGTACTGAAGTCAATTTAATCAATTGAGCCTTTCCCACAAATCAGGGGCTTTGTTTCTATTCTAGAGACCCAATATCATCAACTACCATGAATGGTTCATTGGTAGAATTGGTAAGGCATTCTGGGAGGAATTTATTTATTTATTGAAAGAGAGAGAGAGAGAGAGAAAATAACAGAAAATGAGAGAGGATGACAATGACAGACATCATATCATCATCATCATCGTTTAACGTCCGCCTTCCATGCTAGCATGGGTTGGACGATTTGACTGAGGACTGGCGAACCAGAAGGCTGCACCAGGCTCCAATCTGATCTGGCAGAGTTTCTACAGCTGGATGCCCTTCCTAACACCAACCACTCTGAGAGTGTAATGGGTGCTTTTACGTGCCACTGGCACGAGGGCCAGTCCGGCAGTACTGGCTACGGCCACACTCAAAATGGTGTATTTTACGTGCCACTTGCTCAGGAGCCAGTCCAGTGGCACTGGCAATGACCTTGCTTTAATGTTTTTTGGCATGACAAATAATTTGGTAGATTCTAACTATTTGAAGTCTGTAAAAGAAATTATTCCGAACAAAATGAACATTGAAGAAAGTTGATTTTTTTCCATAGAACCTCCCCCCCCCCCCACCGTTTTTTTTTTATCTGGATGTTTCAATAGTTTGAGCCAAAGATTCCAGTTAATTTCTTCAAATCCTCAGAAGGTTTACATAAACATCCACCTGACAATTACTGCCATTATTATTGATTACACAGTTTTTTTTCCTTATTTTCTGATAGGCTTCTCTAATGTAATTACATCTTGTCTAAAAGACGTGGAATATCTGAGGCTCTTTCATTATTCCCACCACCACCACCACAACTCAATATTCTTTTACAGATTTCTATATTTGTGATCTTTTTTTTTTTTTTGAAATAACATCTTTTTACACAAAACTGCTAAATATTGTTCTGATGCCAAAATCTTATAGAATTACACATTTTTATATTCTTAATCCCATCTAGCAGACTCTAAGAACAACATGACACCTATTTTACACAAACATCACTGCCACCACCATCATCCTTAAAAGAATAGTGAATGAAATTCCTAGCAACATTTAGTTATGGACCTCTATGTTCTGAGTTCAAATCTTGCTATGGTCACATTCTGAGGTACAAGTGAAGTAATGAAGTTGATTTAACAGACCGGGCGTTGTGAGTGTTTATTGAGTGAAAACACCTAAAGCTCCACGAGGCTCCGGCAGGGGCTGGTGGCGAATCCTGCTGTACTCTTTCACCACAACTTTCTCTCACTCTTTCTTCTTGTTTCTGTTGTGTCTGTAATTCAAAGGGTCAACCTTGTCACACTGTGTCACGCTGAATATCCCAGAGAACTACATTAAGGGTACACGTGTCTGTGGAGTGCTCAGCCACTTGCACGTTAATTTCACGAGCAGGCTGTTCCGTCGATCAGATCAACTGGAACCCTTGACGTCGTAAGCGACGGAGTGCCAACAACAACAACAACATGGCCACTGTTGTTTCAACAAAGTGAATAATCTCTGTGCATCAGAGAGAGTGGGGAAGGAGGGGTTGGTGAGAGAGAGAGAGAATAAACCAACTTTGGATAAACATTGCAGATGAACAAATCTGGCAGTTCTCTATTCCTCTCAGCTGGTTCCACCTCAACAGAATATTAATGCTACAGTTTATCAAAACAGTCCTGTAAATAAAATTATTAATTCCTATGAACTTTATGGGGTCACTTGTCTTACTCCCCTCCTCTGCAATAAAAAAGATTGCTTATAGAATTATGTGCAGTAGCAACAGTGTGACATTGGCCACTTACTCCTAATTGGATTCAAACAACAAAGGCCTGGAGTCTGCATGTGTTTGTGTAGGTGATGTGTGTGTTATTAAATAAAATTTATGAGAGAGAGAGAGAGAGGGAGAGAGACAGAGAGAGGGAGAGAGACACAGAGAGAGAGAGGGGGAGATAGACAAAGACAGAGACAGAGAGAGCAGTTATTAGCAAATTGTAGAAAGAAACAGGGAATGCTTTATCTCATCTTTGGAGATGGCAGAGGCAAGAGAATGTAGGAAAGTGATAAGCAAATTCTTGGAAAACGTTAAATTAAAATAAGCACTTCTTGGTTAGCATGGCTGCATCTAATTGAG